>NC_083570.1:2550000-2850000 GCF_027579695.1 Neoarius graeffei
TTCCAGAAGAGGTCGGCCAGGTATTGCACCTGCCTCCATCTCCTTCTGCTGTACCGATCATTTCTGTCGAAGACACCAGGGGGCAGCAGGGGTTTGGTGTTCAGCTGCAACAGGTGGTTGGGAGTCAGTGGGTCAAGGTAATTTGGGTCACTGGATACAGTTGTT
This sequence comes from Neoarius graeffei, assembly GCF_027579695.1. Lineage (NCBI taxonomy): Eukaryota > Metazoa > Chordata > Actinopteri > Siluriformes > Ariidae > Neoarius > Neoarius graeffei. The sequence goes on from NC_083570.1 coordinate 2,550,166, forward strand.
ATGGGTCTGTCATTGAGGATGGACTCCACGTCACAGAGGGCTGTGTGCAGCATGTCATCATCAAGTGTCTGTTGCTTTAGGACTGACAGGAGTACCTTTTTCACCAGCTTGATGAGTCGCTCCCACACACCGCCAAAGTGTGCAGCAAAGGGAGGATTGAACAGCCATTTGATGTGGTGGGTCATCAGAGCATCATGGATTCTTTGGTGGTCTAACTGGTCTGCAGCAGCCTGTAATTCTTTCTGAGCACAAACAAAGTTAGTACCACAGTCAGTTTGAATGGTGAGCACTGGCCCTCTCCTGCAAAGGAAACACCGTATAGCGTTAATGCAGGAGTCTGTGTTGAGCATACTCGCCACTTCCAGGTGAACAGCCCTGCTCGCCAGGCAGGTAAAAATGACACCCCATCTCTTCACAAGGGAACGGCCCCTTTTGACCTCAGTAGGTCTGAAGTAGTCAATGCCTACATGAGAAAAGGGAGGTAAGTCTGGAGTGACTCATTCCATTGGCAGGTCTGGCATCTTTTGGACTCCAACTCTGGCCTGCATTTTCCTACAAAACACACAAGACTTAATGACAGATCTTGCAGAGGAATTAGCAGAGGAAAGCCAGAACCTTTGCCTGAGCCTGGAGAGCATGTGGTTTCTTCCTGCATGTCCTACTTGGTGATGTATGTCATGCAGGATGAGTTTGGATACGTGCAAGTCTTTAGGAAGAATAATTGGGTTTTTTAGACTCACCGGCATGGAAGATTGACTCAGCCTGCCCCCAGTTCTCAGGATGCCTTCCTCCAGTATTGGGTCTAGTTTCAATATGGAGCTGTCCGTGTTCACTGGAATGCCTTTTCTTAGGAGATGGAGCTCAGCATTAAAATTACACTGCTGTTCATAGCAAATTATTGCATTTTCTGCTTCGTCCAGATCGTCCACATTTAAGCATTGTTGCTCACCTTTAAGTTTGGATGTCATATTGTCTCCTTTTCTTCTTCGGAGCAGAAGGATGCGTTTCAGCTTCAGCAGCCAGGCTACAGCCCTAAGGAGCTTCTTCCAGGATGAAAAGTACTGAATCAGGGAAGAAGTTGCATTAGTTTCCAGTTGTACACGATTGACAGTAACAATGGTTTTTACCTCTGCATCACAGGTGGGTATGTAGCTCAGATCCTCAGGTGTATCAGGCCACTCAGATTCCCCTCTTGAGAGGAAGTGAGGGCCATGGAGCCATCCAGTGGACATCAGCAGTGGTTCAATATGGAGTCCACGTGAGGTGTCACCTGCCAGATTGTCCTTTGTGCTGACATACCTCCACTGGTGTACCTGAGAGAGGCTATGTATTACTGTAATCCTGTTGGCAACATATATGCGGAATCTTTTGGTTTTGTTGTGGATGTATTTCAGCACGGTTGTGCTGTCAGTCCAGAAAGTGGAGTCCTGCAAGTTCATATGCAGTTCTTTCTGAAGCATTTTGTCCACTTTCACTGCCAGTGTTGCAGCAGCAAGCTCCAGTCTGGGAATAGTCATCTGCTTAAGTGGCGCAACTCTGGATTTTGCCATTATAAAGGCAATGTGAATGTCTCCACAGCTGTTCGTGAGACTGAGGTAAGTCACCATTCTGTAACCTGCTTCACTGGCGTCACAGAAATTATGTAACTGAACAGTCTTTGTTGGGCCGAAACCCTCAGGTTTTACGCACCTGTCCACTTCGAATCTGTGCAGCTGATTCAGTTCAGTCATCCATCTTTGCCATGTCTTGGAGAGTTCGTCTGGAATGCGTTCATCCCATTCACACTTTTCAATGCACAGTTTCTGCAGAATTTGCTTGGCTTTGAGAATGAAGGGTGCTAGGAAACCCAATGGGTCATAGATGGAGCTCACAACAGAAAGGATAGTTCGCCTTGTGAGTGCTGCGGTCTTGTTGACAACTTTAAAGGTGAGTGTGTACTTCTGAATGTTCCACTGGATTCCTAGGGCCCTTTCAAGAGGTGTTTTTTCTCTGTCCAGATCAAGCTGTTTCACAAACGTGGCTCTGTGACTCTCAGGTATTGTGGCAAGGACTTCACAGCTATTGCTCACCCACTTGTTCAGGGTGAATCCTCCAAGGGTGCATGCTTCCCTGAGGTCCTGCGTAGGCTGTATTGCCTCTGCCACAGAAGCCATGGACTGGAGACAATCATCTACATAAAAAAACTGTGCTTGATTGTGTCGTGTTTTTGCACTGAACTGCTCTGTGTTGTCAACTGCTGTTCGTTTCAGGGCAAAGTTGGCGATGCTTGGTGATGACACGGCACCGAAGAGATGAACCTTCATCCTGTATACTTCCAATGGCTTGCTCGTGTCCCCCTGTGGCCACCAGAGGAATCGGAGAAAGTCACGGTGATGTTTCTGTACACGAACTTGGTAGTCCATCGCTTCGATGTCAGCCATTACAGCAATCCTCTCTGCTCTGAATCTCAACAGAACACCCAGCAGTGGGTTCACCAGGTCCGGACCCTGAAGAAGTTCTGTATTCAGCGATTTGCCCTTGAAAGAAGCAGAACAGTCAAATACAACTCGCAGCTTGCCTTTCTGCTTGTGGTACACGCCGTGATGTGGCAAGTACCAGGTCATGCCATCATTTCTTTGCACCTGGCTGGCTGGCACCATTTTTGCATAGCCTTTGCTGAGCACATCCTCCATGAATGTTTTGTACTCGTTTGCATAAGCAGAATCCCTTTTGAATCTTCTTGACAGACTCACTGTTCATTGTGCCGCCATCTGCTGGTTATCAGGCAAAGTGACATGTTCATCACGAAAAGGTAAAGGCAAGTAATAGTGGTTATTTTTGAGCATGACTGACCTTGTTGTCACATCCATGAATCTTTTGTCCTCAACAGACATCTCATTTTTCTCCTCAGATTCCTTTTCAGGGAAATCGTGGTTGTACTGCCTCATGAGCATATCCTTGATGTTCTCCAATGAGATTCGATTGACTGTGATGGACTGTTTTCCACTTCTTTCCACAGCAGAGCAAGAACTGAGTGGACCGTTCACCACCCATCCAAGTAGTGTCTTGACTGTGTATGGTCCATTGTTTTGGCTATTTAGGACTTCCCATGGTTCCATTGCCTTAGGTACATCCATGCCAATCAGTAGTTCTACATCAGCATTAATGCTGTCCAGTGTTATGCCACTTAGGTACGGCCATCTCTTGAGGTCGTCAGGTGTAACCAAGTGGTCTTTTGACACAGGGATTTTGGCTTGCGTGTACACTGTGGGTAACTGAATGAACACACTGCCATCAATGTTGCCCACTTCCAGTCCTGTGAGCTCATAACACCTCACCATCTGCTCCTGTCCCATTGTTCTCAGCGCGACCTTAGTCCTGCGCCCGTTGACGTTGAGTTGGTGCATGATGTTGTCAGAACAGAAGGTTGCTGAGCTGCCTGGGTCAAGGAATGCATAGGTCTTGATGGTTTTAGACCCCTTGCCTGCCTTGACTTGTACTGGCACAATAGCCAATACACAGTGACTGGCCCCTGTAGCATAACTAGCTGAGATCAGCACACTGTTGACAGATGTTTGTGTCTTGACAGCCTCCACACTGTTGATGTGCAGTAGGGTGGGGTGATTGCACTTACACAGGTCACATATGGCTCTTTTCACACAGTTTTTGCTGAGATGGCCTTTCTTTAAACACCCAAAGCAGTGCCCATTTTTCTTTAGGTGGTCCAATTTTTGTTCACGTGTCTGTACTTTTAGGTTTTCACAGTCAGAGATGGCATGCTTACCTGAGCAGAAGCTACATGATGATGAACTTGAAACACAATTTGTGGTTTGCTGTGTTTTAGCTGACTGAACCACCTGAGCATCAGCTGGCACGACAGAGGTTGCAAAGCTGCTACCACCTTTCAGAGTCTTTGTGCTCGGTTTGGCCTTTGAGACTGGTTTAGAGGCTGAAGCATCTCTGATGTCACCAAAGACTGGGTGGAGCAAGATATTCGCTTGGCGATCTCAGAACTCCACGAGGTGGCGGAATTTAATTCGAGTGTTGTTCTGCTGGGATGTTTTGTATACTGCAGTTCGCCAGCGTTCACGCAGTTTGTAGGGCAATTTGGAGACCAGAAGCTTTAGATTGGATGCCACATTCAGTTCATCTAAATCGTCCAAATTTTGCATGGCATTAAGGCATTCCCTTAAATACAGTGCATATTCAAGCAGAGCCTTTCCATCGTCAGGTTTTAAAAGTGCCCAATTAAGAGCCTTGTTCAGGTATGCATTTGCAATTTTTGTTTCATTCCCGAAATGTTTTTTCAGTAGCCTTTTTGCCTCATCATAGCCCTGGCGGGCATCCATATGCATGCAGCTTCGCACAATATTTTTGGCGGGACCGTCAGTGTACTGCTGCAGGAAATACAGTCTATCTCGAAAATCATCTGTATTTTTCTCAATTGAGTGTTCAAAAGCCAGAATGAAAGGTTGGAATGACAAAGGATCACCACTAAAAACAAGCACATCTCTTTTGGGTAGGAGTGCAAAATTTTGTTGCCTCACCACAATTTCAGTAAGCTCCCTCTGTCTATGCAGCAGCTCCGTGTCTGTAGAACTGGTGTTCGTTTCTCCCTGTGGTGTCCGTTGGTTCCTGGTGGCAGCTCCAGTATCCATGGAGCTGCTGTGTAGTTGACGCACCGCCCGTTGAAGCGGTGTTTTTGGAACAGTTGCCACAGGCGCAAATTCAAGGGCAGACACGTCCGGCGGAGTTGGCGCCACGGGCTGTGCTTTGCTGGATTCCAAATATGCATTCATTGCATCCTCTTACTCCTCACTGTCACTGAGCGCCTTCAGTTTAGCATTTGTCTCTGCCATCTGCATTTGTAGCTCCAAGCTCTCGCGCTTAGATTTAAGAGCCATCTCCTCCATTTGCAGCGCATGCAGCGTGTGCAGCGCCTTACTACGCGCCTCTAATGCTGCCTTCTCGGCTAATGCCATCTTTGCTGCCGATGAAGTTCTGGATGTTTTAGAGGTCGTAGAAGCAACTGAAATACTGTCTTCTGGCCTGACTAGTGACTGCAATTTTCGCTGCTCATTTTCCATGAATCAACTTCTTTGAGGAAGTGCTGGATGTCCTGCATCTTGGTTTCAAACCAGTCATTGTCACTTTCCAACTCCTCATCATCCATCATTGATTGCACTAATTTGTGCGCGGCTTTAAAGCCTTCAATGCTTAAGAGCAATGTCCTTACATTATCGTCCACATGTGCCACATCAACATTTTGCGCAAGCAATGTCCGTATCTCATTCTTGTGCAGACGCTCAATTTCCCTCTGCGCGAGGCGATTCGGGTTTCTAACATATCGGCTGGATCTTCCGCCATCTCGCTCTCTTTGTCTGACATTGTGATTAGTTTGTACAGTTCACAATCACTGCAATTTAGTCCTTTTCACATTTGAAGTTATTCAAGTGGCTATAAACACTTCCAAGAGACATGCGACTCACTCGGATTGCTTCGTTGCTTTCTTTTGCGCTTTCTTAAGCTCCACAGGAAAGCATCAATTTAATGTCCAACCACTGATAAATCCTCACGTAATTCGAATTATTTCAAAGCAGTCATTTGTTACTGTCGGGGCTTCGGCGTTTTCAGACTTTTGTTATGGCGTTTTTCAGAACGCCAAGTGAGGATGGAGCAAGTGGTTCCCAACACGCAGTCAATTAAGCACTCACCGAAAAGATGAAGTAAAGTTGGTGTTGTTTTTTTTATTCCATCCAGTCCGGTTCTCTTTCCAGTTGCAAACAAAGAAAGTAAAACAAAGTATTTCTAACAGTTCTTACGTCTTGAGTTTCTGCAGTCTGAAAACTTTTCCTATCTACTGCCATCCTCGCAAACACAAGCCGGAAGCACTGATTAAATATCAGGCTTCGCGCCATCGGCACGTCTATGGGGCGTGTCAGCAGTCATGTGGCAAGAAATCAATTAAAGTTTCAGGTAGGCAGGTATACATCTGGTAAGTATAATTAACAAAATAAGTTATATAACTAAATAAAAATGCATTGAAAATAACTATATGGCAACATGTTTTACAAACCTAAGTTGAATATAAATATGGCTCCAACAATCAGTGTGAAATGGTTTCTGTCATCTACCCAATCTTTTTTATATAACTACATGATAATGGACTATACTAATGCTTCGGAATTGTTGCTTAACCTCTTCAACATCATAGCAGGATGTTTAATAGATTGCAATCAGAATCTGATTACAAAACTAACAAGAAGACAGATTCATCTATATTCCCCGCCCTATATACCAACTATATACCAAGTTTCAATATATTATTTGTCACATTTATCAAGTTCTGCTGCAGGAAACCAACCGTACCTCTTTACACTGACCTCAGCAGCCCATGGCATAAGTCCACTGGACCTTTGGTCCAGGTGAGCTAAAAATTAAAATTTCTCACATTCCATCATATCAAAAGGCACATATCAATTACTTAATCAGCACATATACCAACTTTCAAGGCCATACCACTCAGTTTTCAAGTTTTGCTCTGGAAACAAAACCTACACCTAAGAATAACCTGAGAGACTAAGTCAGAAATTGTTTCCATGGAAACATGAAAATTTCTCAAATTTCTTAGGATGAAAAGGCATATCTACATCACCTTGTTAACATGTATACAAAGTTTCAAATCTACATCATGAATTGTTTTGTATATATGCTCCGGAAACCAACATCGCTCTTAGAAACCAAAAAAGTCAAAAACAATTTATGTAAAAATTTGAAAAATACTTTTTTTCAAAAATCCAAAATAGCACAAGGCACCAGCTGACATGTTGCTTAATATGTATACAAAGTTTCATGAAGATATCTTCAGCAGTTTTAAAGATATGGACCGGAAATGAACATGTGACTGGACTGACAGCTGGACAGATGGACGGAATTCATTTCTATAACCCCCGCCCAAACAAAGTTCGGGATAATAAATGTGTTAGTTGAATATAAATACTGGAGATTGGATTCACAGAGCGACGGTCAATCTGTGACATGTTTTGACTTCATAAGTCAAACTCAAACAGGAACTGAAGTTGGCGAGACATCATTGGAAAAACATTTTCTTAGGCAGTGACAATTTTCAATCACATATATTGTTTGCACCTATCTGAAAATCATGAAGGAATGATAATTTTATGAATTATGATTGACTTATTTTTAATTCAGGTTTTTCATGAAGGAAAACTGCATAAAGTTAATCATACTTCATGAAAGAATGAGGTAATGTTTTGATTTAAAAGCATCTAAGCTCCAATGCTCGGAGTGATGGAGAATCTCTCACAAGTATCAGCCTGTTTGCTGTCACTCTGATCATCAGCAATATACTGCTTTATGTCACAAAAAGAGATGATTTGGTACAAACATTAGACTTCTATGCTTGAAAAACGTGCACAGACATATAAAGTATCAAAAAGAATAGGAAAACCCACATTGACTCTTTATGTTCTTGGATGTGCATTTATTGTTACATCTGAAATAAGTTTATAATCCTATAGAGCATAAGAAAATCTTTGAGGCATTCTCCATTCCTGGTGGATGTGTGGACACATTGATCAAAATAAAATTATTATTAGCTGCGTACTGGGGAAAAAATGAAAAATTTCCCAAACCTTATTTAGAAGCACATCAAATATAACCACTGTGTACCCAAGTGTACCCAAGTAATTACTGCATCAGAATGAAATGTGGTCAGTACGCTTAATTGTTCATATGCTGTATTTTCGCCATCAACACATTTCTTTCAGACTGCATAAACTTTTATGTCAGAGGAGTTAGGAGTAAATATTTTTAGGGTAACAATGAGATACAGTGTTTTCCTGAACCATGGATAGAAAAGGCCATATATGATGGGGTTAAATGTTGAATTAATGTAACCCATCCAGATAAATACTGCATAAATAACAAGAGGAGTGTTAAAGTCGTAAAGAGGATCAACTACAGATGTAATGAAATATGGCATCCAGCATAAAATAAATACACCTACAACAATCCCTAGAGTTTTTGCTGCTTTTTTCTCATGTTTCACCTTTTGTAGAATTTTGTTTGAATTCACATCAGTTCTGCCCTGTTTTGTGCCCTCCATTTTCCTTGCATGCGTTTCTGAAACTAAAAATATCTGAGCATACAGACCAACCATAACACAGACTGGCAAAACAAAACCTACAAATGTACTTAGAGAGGCAGAGAGTACATTAATCAAGAATACGCAGCTTCCGAAGCAATCAAAAGATGTTATATAATCTTCTAAGTTTGCTTCATTTGCTTTTGTACCAACAGTACTGAAAGCATACACTGTAGCCAAAATCCAAATCAGAGCTGCCATAACACCTGCGACAGATAGAGTTATTCTTGTAGGGTACTGAAGTGGATAGCACACAGCTTGATATCGATCTGTAGCAATAGAAATCAGGTGAAAGATCGATGCACCAGTGAAGAGAAAGTCAAAATTAGAATGCCAATAGCAGAATTCTTTTCCAAAGTACCAGCAGCCATCCACAGTCTTGACGATACTGAATGGCATGACTGTGATTCCCAGAAGTAGATCCACCAGAGCCAGAGACATCAACAAAATGTTTGTAGGTGTGTGAAGTTGTTTGAAATGAGCTATAGAGATAATGACCACAGAATTCCCAACAATTATAACAGCCATTATAAACACCAATATCAAATATATTGCAGTTTTAGCAGCCGCATCATGAGAATTTTTCACACGAGACATTTGATTCAGGATAACAGTACTCTATCAAAACTTCTCCTTCCAGTAAACATGAATTTTGAGCTTCTGCCATCCTTCAAGCTAATTAAGTAAAAAATGTAGACACAACTCTTTGATCTGCAGTCTCATGTGCAAAGTGATATTTATTTTAAAAGAATTTGGGAGTTATATTTGCCTCAAATATAACTATATAAATATATATCTCCTGGATGGTCAAGTAATGAGACCATCCGGGAGATAGTAGTCCAATAAGAACAAAGTTATTCCCCCTTTAGATTAACAAGGAAGTAAAAACATTTTTGTTGCTCTGCACATTTCATGTAAATTAACATTACAGGTATTTAGCAGATGCTCTTATCTAGAGTGACGTACAGTATACCCAGTGCAGCCTGGGGAGTAGGTGCCTTGATCAAGGGCACTTCATCAATTCCTGCACATCCAGGGAATTGACCAATGACCCTTAAGTCTCAAAGTTGCTTCTCTAACCATTAGGCCATGACTTTCCCCAACAAGATCTATGTTTGCCATTAGTGGCATATCCTGTAGACCAACATGAGTGAACACTTCATGTCTGCGCCAGACACAGCGCCAAGCTGAATCTGCGACATTACAACAAAACTCTGACTGCACCATTGCTAATGGAGGCTCTCCTCTCCCGTCGTTACTGAAAAACAGGAGACACAGTCACACCCACTCATTAGTAGAAACAGGCCGGTGCACAATTCGGACATCACTAGCCTGCTGGCTGATCTCACTAAGAAGTGGGAGCCAGATCCAATCCAGTGGCCGGAGCTGTGCCAACAGGCTTTCACTCAGGAAAAAGCTGCACTGTGTGGCAGGCCACGCTTATACACCCCTAAGTTTTCTTCTTTTTTGCAAATGGATGCTTAAGACAGGCAGCTGGGAGCCATTTTGTCCCAGGTAGTACCCTTGTGGTACTCACACAAGTTGCACATTGAAGGATTCAGACAAGTGGGACACATTAGATGGCATTCTTTTTATTTAGATATTCGCTTTACAGTGCACACAAACACTCAGTAAGACACACACATACATAAACACAAACTGCTTTGCAAGATGTCTCTCTATCTCTTCTCCCAGCTTCACTGAAAACGAAGAGACATAGACACACCCACTCATCAGTAAAAACACAACTCAGGTGTGATCAATTTTGCCACTCACCTCTTCTGGCCTTGGTCTCCATTCACAAACAGATGCTCAACCACACCCCTGCCTCCACATACAGTACCCCCACCGCCTGACTCAGACTAGGGACCCATCTGCCCTGTAGCTGCCCCCCGGCAGAAGAGGAAATCTGCCACAGCCATCTATGCCCCCGGCCTGTGGACTACCTCAAAGTTAAAGGGCTGAAGAGCCAGATACCAATGAGTGATCCATATATTGGTATCCTTAATGCAGTGGAGCCAGTGGAGATCAGAGCAGAGGGTAAATGGATGTCCTAGCAGGTAGTACTGGAGGGTGAGGACCACTCATTTGATGGCTAGGCATTCAGACACTTCTCAATGATGCTGTACTTAGTCTCTTACACCAAGAGTTTCCTGCTGATGTATAGCACTGGGCGCTCCTCACCCTACAGATTTAACAGACCCTGGAGTGGTGGTGCACTGTTCTACTATGCAGCGACACCTGAACAAATATGACCTTCACAGAAGAGTCATCAGAAGAAAACTGTTCCTGCATCCTAGCCACAAAATTCAGCATCTGAAGTTTGCAAATGAGCATCTAAATAAGCCTGATGCATTTTGGAAACAAGTCCTGTGGACTGATGAAGTCAAAATAGAACTTTTTGGTCACAATGTGCAAAGGTATGTTTGGAGAAAAAAGGGTGCCAAATTCCAGGAAAAGAACACCTCTCCAGCTCTGAAGCATGGGTGTGGATCAATCATGCTTTTGGGTTGTGTTGCAGCCAGTGGCACAGGGCACATTTCATTGGTTGAGGAAAGCATGGATTCGAATAAATACCAGCAAATTCTGGAAGCAAACATCACACCATCTGTAAAAAAGTTGAAGTTAAAAAGAGGATGGGTCCTACAATAAGACGATGATCCAAAAGACACCTCAAAATCTACAATGGAATACCTCAAGAGGCACAAGCTGAAGGTTTTGCCCTGTCCCTCACAGTCCCCAGACCTAAACACCATTGAAAATCTGTGGATAGATCTCAAAAGAGCAGTGCATGCAAGACAGTCCAAGAAACTTGTAGAACTGGAAGCCTTTTGCAAGGACAAATGTGAAAATCCCCCAGGTAAGAACTGAAATATCTTCACACTGTGATATCCCGAGAGGCTGTGTCGTCGAGGGGCACTATGTCACATGTAGATGGCTCCAATAACAAGCAGCTATAACTCCATCTGGTGGTGGAATTGGGAACTTCACCCTCAGCACCCAACACAGCAACACACCTGTGGCCAATGAGGGCCTAATGAGTAAGAGGGCTTTGGGAGAGCTCAAAACTCCCAGTGTGAATGTGGAGGAGAGAGGTTCATGGACTCTCGTTGCTGAGTGGAACCTGCTGGGTGGAGTATTTGTTGAAAAGCTTATCTAGAATTCTTACCTGAAGGATTTTGCACTGAAGTACTTACCGATGTTATGAATGCCTGCTACGGGACTGCCACCGGGCTGAGGACTACAGGGATTGTTGACTGGACTCAAAGTAAGGCAGAAGATTTTTTGTTCTGAGAAAAGGATATTGGACTGAAGGAAACCTGCCCATAATTTTGTTGTTCTGAAACCAGAGACATTGCTTGAGTTTGACTTTTGGGAATCCATCTTCGTTTGAACACTGGACTTTGAGATACCATCTCATCTCATCTCATTATCTCTAGCCGCTTTATCCTTCTACAGGGTCGCAGGCAAGCTGGAGCCTATCCCAGCTGACTACGGGCGAAAGGCGGGGTACACCCTGGACAAGTCGCCAGGTCATCACAGGGCTGACACATAGACACAGACAACCATTCACACCCACATTCACACCTACGGTCAATTTAGAGCCACCAGTTAACCTAACCTGCATGTCTTTGGACTGTGGGGGAAACCGGAGCACCCGGAGGAAACCCACGTGGACACGGGGAGAACATGCAAACTCCACACAGAAAGGCCCTCGCCGGCCACGGGGCTCGAACCCAGGACCTTCTTGCTGTGAGGCGACAGCGCTAACCACTACACCACCGTGCCGCCACTTTGAGATACCATTTCTGTTTAATTTCCTGGCATAACATTAAAAATCTTGATTTATTTTAACCTTTGTGTCCTTGCACTAATTGAAGGGTCCCGCTGAGAGCCAGCCCGTCTCTCATGATGTCACATATGGTGGAGAATGTGGGCATTTCAATCAGCAATAATAGTGCAGGTACGAGGAGGACACTGAACATTTGATTGCTCAATTTTCCCAGTTAACCATAGGCCCTCTGCATAACAAGATGGAGGAAATTTTGAAGGCCCTTATTGCAGGCCAGCAAGCCCAAATGCAGGTGAGCGCGGCCCTCCTGGAGGAACAAAGGAAAGCCAATCAACTGAAGGCAGAGGAGTTGCAGCTACAGAAGAAGATGGCTCTTCGGAGTGTTGGCCCAATAAAGGCAAGTGATTTTATCTCCAAAATGGGGGTTACAGATGATGTTGAGGCATACTTGCACACCTTTGAAGCCACGGCCACTAGGGAAGGATGGCCCAAGGCACAGTGGGTTGGACTGTTACCCCATTTTTAATGAGAGAATCATTGAACGCTGTCCAAGACCTACCCCCTGACGAGACTACGAACTATGATGCTCTGAAGGCAGAGATCCTCAGCAGACATGGGCTCACCAAGTTCGGTATAGTTCAACGCTTCCACAGCTGGACCTTTCAAGCAGACCAGGCTCCCCGTGCGCAGATGCACGAACTTTCCAGAATCGCGAGAAGATGGCTGGAACCTGAGAAAACCACAGCGGCCGCAGTAGTGGAGGCTGCTGTTGTGGATCACTACATTCGAGCCCTGCCATATGAGGTGAAGCGCTTCATTAGCCAACAAGCCCTAACCACAGCTGAACTGACTGTTGAAGCTGTGGAAAAGTACCAGGCCACAACAGAAATGCTCCATGCTTCCAGGAAGGACCCCAGGACTGCACCCCCACTGCTGACGGGGAGGCCACCCCAAAAAACCCAAGGGGTCCAGCCCAGCCACAGCAGGACCTGGCTATGCTCCAGGGGGAGCCAGAAGCCAGCCGGGTCTGGTTAGGATTCCCCGTGATGGTGACACCTGACAATGCTTCTGGTGTGGGGGCAGGGGACACATGTCTTGGCAGTGTGGGAAACCAGTTGACGAGCCTATGCCCACTGCAGGGTCTTCTAGCTCACCCTCCGCCCAGCTATTTGCATCACTCATCGGGGCTGCAGATGGGCCCCCAGATCGACCCCCTCCCCCACCTGCCCAGTGACTGTGAATTGCCGTGATGTCGAGGCATTGTTAGATTCAGGTAGCCGGGTCACCTTGGTGCATAAGGACCTGGTGGATCCATCGTGTCTGACCACTGACAAAGTTCTCGTAGTTTCCTGCGTCCATGGGGAGACCGAAGAGTACCCCACCACTGAACTAAAAATGACCACCACCAGGGGACTATACACATGAGGGTGGGAGTGGTTGATTCCTTCCCTGTTCCTGTTCTGATTGGGCGAGATTGCCCAACCTTCCACCTGCTGTGGAGGGAGTCCCAGCAGAGGCCAGCCTGGGTACCCTGCAGTCAGGGTAAGACTCATCCTGCAACCACACAAGGGTGACCCGCACAACCCCGCATCCACGCTTTTGCCCTCGCCAGGATGACAGGCACCCAGGCTGACACAGAGACTGGCCCGGAGACTGGAGAAGAGAATGGGGCCCCGGAAGGCTCTCCAAGCTCTGACAAGGAAGAAGCCCCAGGCATCGAGGAGCTTCCCCTTCTCACAGGCCAGTATGGTACTGCCCAGTTGCAGGATCCCACACTTGCAAATGCCTTAAGAAATGTGCAGGTGCTAGAGGGTGTGCTGTTAGGGGGTAGAGCAAGCCCTACATACCCCCATTTCACAATTATATGGGGCCTACTGTATCAGGTGGTGAAGAAAAATGACAAAGTGCATTAACAGCTCCTTGTACTACAGCCCCACCGGGTGACTGTGCTCAATCTGGCACACACACATGCACTGGGGGCCCACCTAGGTGTAGAGAAGACAAAAGAAAGGATCTTACAGCCTTTCTTCTGGTTGGGAGTGCACAAGGAAATGGAGAATTACTGTCATAGTTGCCCAGAATGCCAGAAGGTGGTGCCTAAACCCCCATACTGTAACCCGGTCATCCTCTTACCAATTATCGAAACTCCTTTTGAGAGGATTGGACTGGATATAGTTGGGCCTTTGCCAAAAAGCTCCAGGGGGCATCAGTACATTCTGGTCATCCTGGACTATGCGACCCGGTACCCTGAGGCCATCCCCCTGAGGAAGGCTACCTCCAAACAGATAGCCAAGGAGCTGTTCCTCCTCTCCACCAGTTTGGGGATTCCAAAGGAAATATTGACGGACCAAGGCAGTCCATTCATGTCCAGGGTGATGAAAGAACTGTGTGCCCTGTTGAAAATCAAACAGTTGCAAACATCTGTCTACCACCCCCAGACAGACGGGTTGGTCGAACGGTTTAACAGGACTCTGAAGTCCATGCTGAGGAAGGCGATTGAAGAGGACGGGTGGAACTGGGACCAGCTGCTGCCATACTTGCTGTTTGCAGTAAGAGAGGTACTCCAATCTTCTATTGGCTTTTCACCTTTTGAACTGTTGCTTTCTTACAGACCCAGAGGGCTACTGGACATTGCCAAGGAGGCTTGGGAGGAGCAACCCTGCAGACAGTGGACCCTGATCGAGCATGTCGGGGCCATGAAGGAGAGAATGAGGGCCATCTATCCGATAGTGTGTGAACACATGGAGACTGCTCAACAGCAACAGCAGGCCTCCTACAACCGACCTGCCCAGCCGAGAGAGTTTAAGCCGGGGGACAGAGTGCTGGTACTGACCATGGAATGTAAGTTCCTGGCAACCTGGAAAGGACCATATGAGGTCATCAAGGGGGTAGGAGAAGTGAATTATAAGGTGAGACAGCCTGATAAAAGAAAACCTGAGCAGATATATCACGTTAACCTCTTGGAAAAAATGGCACGGAGGTGTTGTTCAGTTGTTTGCCCCCAACAGAGTCCAAAGAACCTGCCAGAGAGGAAGTTCAGGTGGGGCCAGGCCTATCCCCACACCAGCGGCAGATGACCCTAGAGCTGGTGGACCACAACCGAGACGTCTTCTCCTCACTCCCCGGGCACACAGAGGTGGTCCAACACGAGATCCACACAGTCCCGGGCCAAACAGTGACCCAGCATCCCTATCGTGTGCCGGAGGCTCGCAAGGTGGCCATCCAGGAGGAGGTGAGAAAGATGCTAGAGCTGGGAGTCATCGAAGAGTCTAAAAGTGCCTGGGCAAGCCCCATCGTCCTGGTTCCCAAACCAGGCAGGTCGGTGAGATTCTGCAATGATTATCACAAATTGAATGAGGTGTCAGAGCTTGATTCATATCCTATGCCCCGTGTTGATGACTTAGTAGACTCCTTAGGACATGCCCGGTTCCTCACCACTCTGGACCTTACAAAAGGATACTGGGAGGTGCCCCTGACCCCAGCATTGAAGGAGAAGATGGCCTTTGCCACACCAGAGGGTCTCTACCAGTACACACGGCTCCCATTTGGTCTGCATGGAGCGCCGGCCACATTCCAGCGCTTAATGGATCGGGTCCTGGCTCCCCACAAGAGGTATGCAGCTGCATTTTTTGATGTGGTCATTCAAAATCCGGATTGGGACAGTCATTTACCCCGTGTACAAGCTGTGCTTGATTCCCTCAGAGATGCAGGTCTGACGGCAAACCCCAAAAAATGCAGACTGGCCTTCAGTGAAATCAATTACCTGGGGTACACCGTTGGCCGGGGACTAGTCAAGCCCCAGGAAGTGAAGCTGCGGACCATACAGGACTGGCCGCAACCCCTCACCAAGAAGCAGGTGAGGTCATTTTTGGGCCTAGCCGGCTACTACTGGCATTTTTATTGCCAATTTTGCCTCCATTGCTGCACCCCCTGACAGATCTGACAACCAAACAGCACTCAAGGATGGTGAAGTGGAATCCTGCGGCGGAGGCAGCCTTCATCAACCTGAAGCAGGCCCTCTGTTCCAGTCCGGTTCTGGTGGCACCAGACTTCAAGAGGGAGTTCATGGTGCAAACAGATGCTTCAGAGGTGGGACTAGGGGCTGTACTCGCTCAAGTACATGAAGGTGAGGAACATCCCATCCTATATCTAAGCAGAAAACTACTCCCCAGGGAGAAGAACTATTCAACGGTCAAAAAAGAGTGTCTTGCCATTACCTGGGCCCTGGAATCCCTACGGTATTACCTCCTGGGCTGGTGTTTAACGGTGATCTCTGACCATGCCCCTCTGCAGTGGATGGCCAAGAACAAGGAGACAAACAGTAGGGTTACCAGATGGTTTTTAAGCTTGCAAGCGTTTAACTTCTCTGCTGTCCACAGGGCTGGCAGGCGCCATGGCAATGCAGACGCCCTGTTCCAGCGAGATGCCCTCTTCGTAACCTTCAGCCCGACAAGGACGTCGGTCCTGGGAGGGGGGGGAGGATGTGTGATATCCCGAGAGGCTGCATCGTCGAGGGGCGCTATGTCACACGTAGATGGCTCCAACAACAAGCAGCTATAACTCCATCTGGTGGTGGAATTGGGAACTTCACCCTCAGCGCCCAACACGGCAACACACCTGTGGCCAATGAGGGCCTAATGAGTAAGAGGGCTTTGGGAGAGCTCAAAACTCCCAGTGTGAATGTGGAGGAGAGAGGTTCATGGACTCTCGTTGCTGAGTGGAACCTGCTGGGCAGAGAATTTGTTGAAAAGCTTATCTGGAAGTCTTACCTGAAGGATTTTGCACTGAAGTACTTACCGATGTCATGAATGCCTGCTACGGGACTGCCACCAGGCTGAGGACTACAGGGATTGTTAACTGGACTCAAAGTAAGGCAGAAGATTTTGTTTGTTCTGAGAAAAGGATATTGGACTGAAGGAAACCCGCCTATAATTTTGTTGTTCTAAAGCCAGAGACATTGAGTTTGATTTTTGGGAATCCATCTTCGTTTGAACATTGGACTTTGAGATACCTTTTCTGTTTAGTTTCCTGGCATAACATTTAAAAATCTTGATTTATTTTAACCTTTGTGTCCTTACACTGATTGTATGGTCCCGCTGAGAGCCAGCCTGCCTCTCGTGATGTCACAACACATGGAGAGGCTAAGGTGGCCACATCGTACTAGCCATATATTGCGCATTACATGGTGGTGGATGTGGGGGGACCAGTCTAGGAGGCTACAAAGCCACTAGGAAAGGCGCTACTCCTCCAGTGATCCTTGATACTTAGCTACATACTGGGGGAAAGATGCACGTTTTCCCAAACCTTATTTAGAAGCACATCAAATATAACCACTGAGTGGCCTCTTTTTATTAGTAAAATTTAATTAAACTATTTATCTTATCCTTTCAAAGTAACTTGCACAATTGTCACAAGCCCCCTTTTTCTGGAATAAGGCCTTGTGAAACATTGGCATGTATGTCCACATTGAATATATCATTGGACAGTTTGCTGAAAAGTAATAGTCTTTTCAACACTATCAAGCTTCTTGCATCCAATACACAACTAAATCCAGTTGTTATAGTGTCCCCAAATAATAACTGCAAAGCACTTAAATGCAATCTGTACTCTTTATGGTCCATATCTATTTTAAAGTCTCAAGTATTAAGTCCTACATATTAAAACTTCTTTCAAGTTGCATACACTTTAATGTCAGAGGCATATGAAGTGAATATTTTTAGTGTAACAATGAGTGTTTTCCTGAACCATGGATAGAAAAGGCCTTATATGATGGGGTTGAGTGTTGAATTAATGTAATACAACCAAACAAATAATTCATACATGATTGGAGGAGTGGAAACGATATAAAAAGGATCAACAATAGATGTAATGAAATGACATCCAGCATAAAATAAATGCACTGACAACAGTCCCAAGTGTTTTTGCTCCTTGTTTCTCATGTTTCACCTTTTGAGGATATCTTGGTTGAAATTATGTCAGTTCTGCCCTGGAGTTTTGTGACCGCTACTTTTCTTGCATGCTTTCCTGATTGTAACCGGGAGAGCGCGGATGGGGACGGAACCGTGGTGAAGCGTTCTCCCGGTTCTATTTAAGCACCGGACTTATGGCATCTCCAGAGCTGTAGCCGGTGGTTGTGGATCTGGAGAGCTGCGAATAGTTGGCTGTGCCTTCATGCTGTCCGCTTAAGCTCGTTGTGAGCTGCGCTGCTCCATTACGGTTGCCATTGTGGACTTCATGCGGTTACAACAGACTCGGGCATTGCGTAAGTTCCGCTGATCGTTGTGAATGTGGAGGCAGTGCTGTTGTTTTGCTTGCTGTGTGTGCAGCTATTTACCTCTGCCACGCCATTGTCTTGTGGAAACTCGAATGTTGTGTGTAGCCATGCAAGAGACTGTGAAATGCGGTGCATCCAATATTTAATTAGCAAGCAGCACGACCAGCTCCAACCAGGTAAGTTTGTATGCCATGTTCACATTATCAAGTGTCTTTGATACATGCCATTAATACGTCGTGTTTGTTTTCAGACGTCTAACCCCAACAACCACTGCCGTTTTGCCTGGAGTGAGTGATTGTAGTTACTGTTTGTTTGCCATGGTCCTTTGTTACTTGTTCGTCACAGCTCCCAGTTTGGTGTGAGAGACCTGTGCTACCGTGGAGCTGAAACCTGTGTGTATGTATAATCGTTGTTTTGTGGTGTTTTGAGTTTGTGTTTTTGTTTGCTTTAGTTCTATGTGCCAGTTGCATAGTGCTGTCTTATTTTGCGTTGCTTGAATATATATATATTTTTTTGTGTGTTTCGTTTTGCATCTTTACCATTGTCCATGTAAGCCTATTTTTCCCTGTATGTTCATGCTTATTTTGGGGTTTTTTTTTTTCAGCAAGCAATCCAGTTACTCCAGTAGTGTAACATGGGACTATCCTTTCCCTTCCTCTAGCTCTCCTCCACCTGGCTCCCATGTGGATTGATTAGGCTTATAGAGTGCAGATGTAAATCTTTCTTTTCCCCTTCTGTGTGTATTTGATTTTCCTTATTGTAGTGTGTAGAATCTTAAGTTTGCAGTGTTATTGTTTTTATTTGCAGTGTAGGTTGCAGTGAATTTGGTGTGGTGTGCACTGGTGGCGGTTTCCTGTCTAGTCTGCCTATATAGCTTCTCTAGGTTTATAGTTAGGGTGGTGGGTGAGTGTGAGGGAGGTAAGGGACGTCCCCCTTTTTAATCAAATTGCCATTTGGTGCCTGATTTAAATGAATTTATGGTTAATTATTTATAGTTTCCCAGTTTGTGCGTTTGCCTTGTGCCTCCATTTATAATTACTCTGTGAATAAATAAAGATATTTTGTATTGGTATTTTCCTGTTTATGTCTTTTATTCTAGAGTATTCTTGCACATACGAATCTGTGAAGTTCTTGGGTCAGTGTTCTAGTCGTGGGGTAGTGTCCCCAAGTGGCGTAGTCGGAAATCTATTGTATCTGTCACTGGTTACATGAAGCTAAAAATATTTGAGTTTCCACACAATGTTTGGTGAGAATTTGGTGAGACTGGCAAAACGGGGGAAAAATGCATATAGTAGCACATGCTGCATTGACAAAAATATACAGTAGGCCAACATAAAAGAATAATTGATTTTAATTTAGCACCAAATTGGTCATAAAATTTTGAACAATGGCTGCACAATAGTGTGCGCACCAGACACATCACCAAGCTGAATCTGCGACATTACAGAAAACTCTGTCTGAACCAGGGCTAACTGGAGGCTGAATAAAATGATCCATATTCCTAATAACAGTCCAATTTTGACTTGTAGTGACAGATGTGAGGGAATGGAGTTGGAGTGCAAGTTTTCAAGTGAAGGATAAAAAAATAGAAAACAAAACAGGAGGCTAAACATAAAACTATAGACATGAGGAACACAACACACAGACAAGGAAACATACCAGGACTGAAGTAACTGGGAACAGGTGTGTGTGATCATTGGGGTCCTGAACTATGCAGGGGCTATTGGGTAGCAGACTCCCATGCCAATTTTGACAATAACATGACTGAACCCTCCACAATGTATAGTCATGGAAAGATCCTGGGCTGCAAGGTGAGATGTTCCTCCAGTGAAGGAGGTTCACTGGCCAACGAAGTCCAGAATGAGTGTTACCCCAGGTGGTGCAAGCAGGAGGCACGACATCCTCGACTGAGCACTCCATCCATCCATTACCCGTAACCGCATATCCTGTGTAGGGTCGTGGGCAAGCTGGAGCCTATCCCAGCTGACTATGGGCGAGAGGCATAATCCACCCTGGACAAGTCACCAGGTCATCGCAGGGCCAACTGAGCACTGAGTGATCCAAATAGTGTCAAAGTCACAGCAAGGTCAAATGCCAGAGCTTCCTTCCTGTTTGTCAGACAAGGATGCTACTTATGAATTCATGTTCTGGAATTCAATGTCCATTTTGAGTGAGCTACAATTTTTGCTTTTCTTAAATGCATGCATGTGTCTGTCTGTGTATCAGTCCAAGATTTGTATTTCTCATTCACAAGATATCTCCAGAACAAGCAACTGAATGTGCATATGGTATTAACATTGTAACCAGCAGATGAACTGATTACATTTTGGAATTGATCCAAACATGGTCAAGGTTTTTATTTATTTATTAATGCTAGAAGCATTGCCGTGAACATTGTTGGTGTTGACTTTGACTTGTTTCTGGAATTAAATCGAATTTCTTCTTATCCGGTGCTTGCTGTCACAGCAGTTTACACAAGCATCACAAACCCTTTTCTTAAGTGGAATAAGGCCTTCACTACTGTGAAACACTGCTGTGTCTCTCCACTTATATGCTGAACAGTAATAGCTCTTTTAACACTATAAAGACTGAAAAATCCAAGAGTGGATTTTTATGGTGTACCCAAGTAATTACTGCATCAGAATTAAATGTGGTCAATACCCTGAATTGTTCATATGCTGTATTTTCGCCATCAACACATTTCTTTCAGACTGCATAAACTTTTATGTCAGAGGAGTTAGAAGAAAATATTTTTAGTGTAACAATGAGATACAATGTTTTCCTGAACCATGGATAGAAAAGGCCATATATGATGGGGTTAAATGTTGAATTAATGTAACCCAGCCAGACAAATAGTTCATAAATGATAACAGGAGTGTTAAAGTCGTAAAGAGGATCAACTACAGAAGTAATGAAATACGGCATCCAGCATAAATTAAATGCACCTACAACAATCCCAAGAGTTTTTGCTGCTTTTTTCTCATGTTTCACCTTTTGTAGAATTTTGTTTGAATTCACATCAGTTCTGCCCTGTTTTGTGCCCTCCATTTTTTGTGCATGCTTTTCTGAAACTAAAAATATCTGAGAATACAGGCCAACCATAACACAGACTGGCAAAATGAAAAAAAGAGATGTACTTAGAGAGGCACAGAGTACATTAACCAAAAAGGAACAGTTTCCAAAACAATCTATAGATGCAATAAAATCTTCTAAGTTTGCTTCATTTGCTTTTGTACCAACAGTACTGAAAGCATACACAATAGCCAAAATCCAACTCAGAGCTGCCATAACACCTGCGACAGGTAGAGTTATTCTTGTAGGGTACTGAAGTGGATAGCACACAGCTTGATATCGATCTGTAGCAATAGAAATCAGGTGAAAGATCGATGCACCAGTGAAGAGAAAGTCAAAATTAGAATGCCAATAGCAGAATTCTTTTCCAAAGTACCAGCACCCATCTACAGTCCTGACCATGCTGAAAGGCATGACTGTGATTCCCAGAAGTAGATCCACCAGAGCCAGAGACATCAACAAAATGTTTGTAGGTGTGTGAAGTTGTTTGAAATGAGCTATAGAGATAATGACCACAGAATTCCCTATAATTGTAACGGCCATTGCAAACACCAATATCAAATATATCACAGTTTTAGCGGCCACATGATGAGAAATTTTCACACATGAGACATTCGATTCAGGATAACAGTATTCTATCAAATCTTCTCCTTCCAGTACAGATGAATTTTGAGCTTCTGCCATCCTTCAAGCTAATAAAGTCAGAAATATAGGCACAACTCTTTGATCTGCAGTTTCATGTGCAAAGTGATTCTTATTTTAAAACAGTTTGGGAGTTATATTTGCCTACTGGTTAAGTAATGAGACCATCTGGGAGATATTAGTCCAATAAGAACAAAGTTATTCCCCCTTTAGATGACCAAGGGAGTGAAAACATTTTTGTTGCTATGCACATTTCATGTGAAATGAACAAGATCTATTCATATGGCTGATATACAGGGTGGGCTATAATTTTTCATGCATGGGGAAATTAACACTTGTGAAAAACTGACTTTATTCATCAATTGTGTTCTGCATGGTTGCCATTTTTGGCATATCCTGTAGACTACCATGAGTGAATCTTTGAGTTTAATTAAGCACCTAATCAGGCATGCAATAGACATACAATAACTAAACACTTTGTGTCCGCACCAGACACAGCACCAAGCTGAACCTGTGACATTATAACAAAATTCTGACTTAACCATTGCTAAGGGAGGCTTTCCTCTCCCGTCATCAGTGACAAAGAGTAGACACAGACAAACCCACTCATCAGTAAAAACAGGCCGGAGGCACTATTCGGACATCACGAGCCTGCTGACTGAGCTCATTCCAATGCGACAATACTTTGTGACAATGTCTATTGTTAAAAGCGCTATAAAAATAAACTTGACTTGAATTGACTAAAAAGTCTGGTCCAGTGGACGGAACCATACCAACAGGCTTTCACTCAGGTAAAAGCTGCACTATGTGGTGGGCCACTCTTACACTCATCTAAGTTTTCTCTACTTTTTTGCAGACAGATGCTTCAGACAGGGAGCTGGATGCCGTTTTGTCCTAGGTGGTACCATTGTGGTACTCAGGTACAGTGGTGCTTGAAAGTTTGTGAACTCTTTAGAATGTTCTATATTTCTGCATAAATATGACCTAAAACATCATCAGATTTTCTCACAAGTCCTAAAAGTAGATAAAGAGAACCCAGTTAAACAAACGAGACAAAAATATTATACTTGGTCATTTATTTATTGAGGAAAATGATTCAATATTACAGATCTTTGAGTGGCAACAGCATGTGAACCTTTGCTTTCAGTATCTGGTGTGACCCACTTGTGCAGCAATAACTGTGACTAAACATTTCTGGTAACTGTTGATCAGTTCTGCACACCGGCTTGGAGGAATTTTAGCCCGTTCCTCCGTACAGAACAGCTTCAACTCTGGGATGTTGGTGGGTTTCCTCACATGAACTGCTTGCTTCAGGTCCTTCCACAACATTTCGATTGGATTAAGGTCAGGACTTTGACTTGGCCATTCCAAAACATTAACTTTAATTCTTCTTTAACCATTCTTTGGTAAAACGACTTGTGTGCTTAGGGTCGTTGTCTTGCTGCATGACACACCTTCTCTTGATATTCAGTTCATGGACAGAGTCCTGACATTTTCCTTTTAAATTCACTGGAATAATTCAGAATTCATTGTTCCATCAATGATGGCAAGCCATCCTGGTCCAGATGCAGCAAAATAGGTGCAAACCATGATACTAGCACCACCATGTTTCACAGATGGGATAAGGTTCTTATGCTGGAATGCAGTGTTTTCCTTTCTCCAAACATAATCCTTCTCATTTTAACCAAAAAGTTCTATTTTGGTCTCATCCGTCCACAAAACATTTTTCCAATAGCCTTCTGGCATGTCCACATGATATTTAGCAAACTGCAGATGAGCAGTAATGTTCTTTTTGGACAGCAGTGGCTTTCTCCTTGCAACCCTGCCATGCACACCATTGTTCTTCAGTGTTCTCCTGATGGTGGGCTCATGAACATTAACATTAGCCAATGTGAGAGAGGCCTTCAGTTGCTCAGAAGTTACCCTGGGTCCTTTGTGACCTCGCCGACTATTACACGCTTTGTTCTTTTGAGTGATCTTTGTTGGCTGACCACTCCTGGGGAGGGTAACAATGGTCTTGAATTTCCTCCATTTGTACCCAATCTGTCTGACTGTGAATTGGTGGAGTCCAAACTCTTTAGAGATGGTTTTGTAACCTTTTCCAGCCTGATGAGCATCAACAACACTTTTTCTAAGGTCCTCAGAAATCTTTGTTTGTTCCATGATACACTTCCACAAACATGTGTTGTGAAGATCAGACTTTGATAGATCCCTGTTCTTTAAATAAAACAGGGTGCCCACTCACACCTGATTGTCATCCCATTGATTGAAAACACCTGACTCTAATTTCACCTTCAAATTAACTGCTAATCCTAGAGGTTCACATACTTTTGCCACTCACAGATATGTAATATTGGATCATTTTCCTCAATAAATAATTGAACAAGTATAATATTTTTGTCTCATTTGTTTAACTGGGTTCTCTTTATCTAGTTTTAGGTCTTATATGAAAATCTGATGATGTTTTAGGTCATATTTATGCAGAAATATAGAAAGTTCTAAAGGGTTCACAAACTTTCAAGCACCACTGTAAGTTGTGCCAATAACTTATATTGTGCCAGTATCCTTTTGTCAGATCCAGTGTTGAATAAAAGTGAGCTCTGCCTAACCAATCAAGCAGTCTATCAATGCGAGGCATTGGGTAGGTGTCAAATTTAAACACCATATTGACTTTTCTGGGCGGCACGGTGGTGTAGTGGTTAGCGCTGTCGCCTCACAGCAAGAAGGTCCTGGGTTCGAACCCCGGGTCCGGCGAGGGCCTTTCTGTGTGGAGTTTGCATGTTCTCCCCGTGTCCGCGTGGGTTTCCTCCGGGTGCTCCGGTTTCCCCCACAGTCCAAAGACATGCAGGTTAGGTTAACTGGTGACTCTAAATTGACCGTAGGTGTGAGTGTGAATGGTTGTCTGTGTCTATGTGTCAGCCCTGTGATGACCTGGCGACTTGTCCAGGGTGTACCCCGCCCTTCGCCCGTAGTCAGCTGGGATAGGCTCCAGCTTGCCTGCGACCCTGTAGAAGGATAAAGCGGCTAGAGATAATGAGATGAGATGAGATTGACTTTTCTAAACTCTACACAGAATTGGACTGATGCATCAGTTTTGGGGACCAAGAAAAACAGGCTGCTCCGGTCACTGTGCGACTCCTCATTTTTTACCCACATCAAGCTTGAAATGATTTACCAAGTGGCAAGGGCGCTTTGAGGTCCCATGGTGAGCCAAGGACATTGACTATGACATAAAACAAATGAAAAAGAGGAGACACGGACACCGTGTAACAATGAGATACAGTGTTTTCCTGAACCATGACTCGAAAAGGCTGTATATGATGAGGTTGAATGTGGAATCAGTGAAAGAGTCAAGAAAGATAGGCAGATGCAAATGAGATTAAACATATTTACTAACTATCAGGCAGACAAAACATAAAGAGCCGTGGTCAAAAGCAGGCAAGGAGTCAGTCGATAAGCAACCCTTGTACTCAGGGAAAAATACAAAAAAACAGAAAGCAAAACAAAACTAAGAACATCAGCATCAACGTTGACATGCAGAGGTTTTTTTCCCATTTCCTGCGCCCTGTACTACGAAGTGGGTTTTCTGGCTTACCAGGGTAACTTCGAGAGTAACTTGATCACGTGCAGCGTAACTTCCCGATTAACCCATACTACGAAAGTTGGCTATGTTAAAACCGAGGTATGCTGCCATGGCAATTTACGCTGCATCTCAAACCTGCTCATCTCAGGTTATGTTCTTGGTTAACCCGAGGTTTCCGATTAACCACACCCTTTTTAAACACCACCTCTCCACCGACATTTGCTCTAGAGACAATGCCAGCGTACCAGGATGACCCGTGTGATATCGGAGCGCAGATTAGAGATGGGATTTATGGCTCTTTGATGGGATCCGCATCTTTGTGATCCGTTCTTTGAAAAGAGCCGTTCAAAAGACTGGCTCATTTGGCTCTTTTTAAATATTTATTCAGTTTTAAGAAGACAGCGTCTAAAGAAGCCAGATCCCTCTGCTTAGACAGTGACATCAATATTTCTGGACATACCTTTTATATAAAGCAACCTAGACTTACATTATTGTAACCCCTAAACGCTCATAAATAACCATTAAAAAACAATGAGGGCTTCAATGAATGTCCATGCAGAACGGCTTTTCTGTAAAAAAAAAAGAACCCACTCAAGAACATAGTTACCAAGAACGCAAGAATATTTTATAGAAAAACACTTGTTTTACAAAAATATTTAAGTCTGAGATACAAAATAGATACAACTACAATAAATATAACACAAGAACTAGTTATCACACAAGAACATTTTAATAGAAAAAAACAAACTTTCTATATTAAAAATATTGAAATTGTAACAAACATAGATACAACTAAACAGTCAGATAAATAGATAAAGTTATAACAAGAACACAAGATTATTTTAATAGGAAAAAACAAACTATTAATGCAAAAAATATATTATTAGAAAAATAGATACAACTAGACAAACAGATAAATAAAATACACAAAAATAGAACAAACAAAATGACGATAGAATAAATTAAATGAACGTCCATGCAAAGTAGTTTTCCCACAATATTATCATTAATATCACACAACAACATTATAAACTATATACAAAACTATTTGAACTATTAGGCAAATAGATAAAACTTGAATAAATAAAAGGCAAATGAATGCTTGCTTGCATGCGCACACACACACCATTATGAATGATGTTTTTATATTTCATTTTCACCTGTTGCCAGGTGCATTTGGTACTGCTGTTGCCTCTGAAATGTTCACAGGACATACACCAACTTAGTCATCCTAATTCATGTGACTCTGTGCACATATCAGCTTAAGTAGGCTACTCCATGAATTTACCATACCAAATTTTATTCAGGATTTTTCGGACATTAAACAACCTATATATGACTGGGGCCACGTCGAAGGGCCATTTTCTGTGACTTGTGATGGATCATGAAGCTTTATCTCATCCTATACTTCTGTTCTGGAACATGTAGAAGGGAGAATGTACTTACGCATTTACCCGATCGGCAATTCGTTGCCAACATGCTTGCCGCTCATTATTGGCAGCCGCTGTGTTAGATTTTGCTCTTAATGTTGTTTTGAACTCCTCGTAGCTTTGCATTATGACAGCGCATTCTTCCTCCGTGAAGTACGGCGACCGTGCCATTGTGAACAGTGGTGATTTGCGCTGATAACCTCCCCTTTAATGTGAACGCGCATTAACCCTGATTAGGTTAACACAGGTTCAACAAATCAACTTCATAACTGGCGTCGTAGTACCGTTTAACCCCAAACAAGATAACCAGGTTTTGTCAACCCCGGTTTAGCGGGGGAACCCTGGGTTACTTCTGGGTAGGTTGACCTCCGTTCTTAGTACAGGGCCCTGTTGCCTGTGTTTCCTCTTTTCAACAATTTCAATGATTGGGGTGCTTTCTCTTTGCCAGCTGGTGTACAGGGGCCTTGTCAGTGTTTTTACATAATAGTACTGGTACCACCAATTTTGCTGGGATCTGGTCAAATCCTGCTGTTCTATTTGTCATTCTTTGGGTGCATTCTGTTGTTTTGACTCACACGTCAGTGTTGTTTGTAATTGGGCCTCTTTATTCTGGCTTTTAAACACCAGATCCTGTCCTCTCAATCTACTGGCCATGCAGAAATATAAAATACTGAACATTGAAAATGCACTGAATTCTCTGTGCCACATATTTTCCAGCTTATGTTGACATATCAGTGTGAAATGGTTTATGTCATCTACCCAATCTTTTTTATATAACTACATGATAATGGACTATACTAATGCTTCAGAATTGCTGCTTAACCTCTTCAACATCATAGCAGGATGTTTAATAGATTGCAATCAGAATCTGATTACAAAACTAACAAGAAGACAGAGTCATCTATATTCCCCGCCCTATATACCAACTATATACCAAGTTTCAATATATTATTTGTCACATTTATCAAGTTCTGCTGCAGGAAACCAACCGTACCTCTTTACACTGACCTCAGTAGCCCATGGCATAAGTCCACTGGACCTTTGGTCCAGGTGAGCTAAAAATTTAAATTTCTCACATTCCTTCATATCAAAAGGCACATATCAATTACTTAATCAGCACATATACCAGGGCGGCACGGTGGTGTAGTGGTTAGCGCTGTCGCCTCACAGCAAGAAGGTCTGGGTTCGAGCCCCGTGGCTGGCGAGGGCCTTTCTGTGCGGAGTTTGCATGTTCTCCCCGTGTCCGCGTGGGTTTCCTCCGGGTGCTCCGGTTTCCCCACAGTCCAAAGACATGCAGGTTAGGTTAACTGGTGACTCTAAATTGACCGTAGGTGTGAATGTGAGTGTGAATGGTTGTCTGTGTCTATGTGTCAGCCCTGTGATGACCTGCTGACTTGTCCAGGGTGTACCCCACCTTTCGCCCGTAGTCAGCTGGGATAGGCTCCAGCTTGCCTGTAGAATAGGATAAAGCGGCTAGAGATAATGAGATGAGATGAGCACATATACCAACTTTCAAGGCCATACCACTCAGTTTTCAAGTTCTGCTCCGGAAACAAAACCTACACCTAAGAATAACCTGAGAGACTAAGTCAGAAATTGTTTCCATGGAAACTTGAAAATTTCTCAAATTTCTTAGGATGAAAAGGCATATCTACATCACCTTATTAACATGTATACAAAGTTTCAAATCTACATCATGAATTGTTTTGGATATATGCTCCGGAAACCAACAATGCTCTTAAAAACCAAAAAAGTCAAAAAATATTTTATGTAAAAATTTGAAAAATACTTTTTTTCAAAAATCCAAAATAGCACAAGGCACCAGCTGACATGTTGCTTCATATGTATACAAAGTTTCATGAAGATATCTTCAGCAGTTTTAAAGATATGGACCGGAAATGAACACGTGACTGGACAGACAGACGGTCGAATGGACAGACAGCCAGACTGATGGACAGATGGACGGAATTCGTTTCTATAACCTCCGCCCAAACAAAGATCGGGATAATAAATGTGTTAAATGTGTTTAAAAGCATCTAAGCTCCAATGCTCGGAGTGATGGAGAATCTCTCACAAGTATCAGCCTGTTTGCTGTCACTCTGATCATCAGCAATATACTGCTTTATGTCACACAAAGAGATGATTTGGTACAAACGTTAGACTTTTATGCTCGAACAATGTGCACAGACATATAAAGTATCAAAAGGAATAGGAAAACCCACATTGACTCTTTATGTTCTTGGATGTACATTTACTGTTACATCAGAAATAAGTTTATAATCCTATAGAGCATAAGAAAATCTTTGAGGCATTCTCCATTCCTGGCGGATGTGTGGCACATTGATCAAAATAAAATTATTATTAGCTGCGTACTGGGGAAAAAATGAAAAATTTCCCAAACCTTATTTAGAAGCACATCAAATATAACCACTGAGTGGCCTCGTTGTAATAGTAAAATTTAATTAAACTATTTCTCTCCTTATCCTTTCAAAGCAACTTGCACAATCATCACAAGCCCCCTTTTTCTGGAATAAGGCCTTGTGAAACACTGGCATGTATGTCCACATTGAATATCTCATTGGACAGCTTGCTGAAAAGTAATTGTCTTTTCAACACTAGGAAGCTTCTTACATCCAAGTCATGACTAAATCCAGTTGTTATAGTGTCCCCAAATAATAACTGCAAAGCAATTAAATGCAATCTGTACTCTTCATGGTCCATATCTATTTTAAAGTCTAGGTTAAAGTATTAAGTCCTACATATTAAAATTTCTTTCAAGCTGCATAAACTTTTATGTCAGAGGAGTTAGGAGTAAATATTTTTAGGGTAACAATGAGATACAGTGTTTTCCTGAACCATGGATAGAAAAGGCCATATATGATGGGGTTAAACGTTGAATTAATGTAACCCATCCAGATAAATACTTCATAAATAACAAGAGGAGTGTTAAAGTCGTAAAGAGGATCAACTACAGATGTAATGAAATATGGCATCCAGCATAAAATAAATACACCTACAACAATCCCTAGAGTTTTTGCTGCTTTTTTCTCATGTTTCACCTTTTGTAGAATTTTGTTTGAATTCACATCAGTTCTGCCCCGTTTTGTGCCCTCCATTTTCCTTGCATGCTTTTCTGAAACTAAAAATATCTGAGCATACAGACCAACCATAACACAGACTGGCAAAACAAAACCTACAAATGTACTTAGAGAGGCAGAGAGTACATTAATCAAGAATACGCAGCTTCCGAAGCAATCAAAAGATGTTATATAATCTTCTAAGGTTGCTTCATTTGCTTTTGTACCAATAGTACTGAAAGCATACACTGTAGCCAAAATCCAACTCAGAGCTGCCATAACACCTGCGACAGGTAGAGTTATTCTTGTAGGGTACTGAAGTGGATAGCACACAGCTTGATATCGATCTGTAGCAATAGAAATCAGGTGAAAGATCGATGCACCTGTGAAGAGAAAGTCAAAATTAGAATGCCAATAGCAGAATTCTTTTCCAAAGTACCAGCAGCCATCCACAGTCCTGACCATGCTGAAAGGCATGACTGTGATTCCCAGAAGTAGATCCACCAGAGCCAGAGACATCAACAAAATGTTTGTAGGTGTGTGAAGTTGTTTGAAATGAGCTATAGAGATAATGACCACAGAATTCCCAACAATTATAACAGCCATTATAAACACCAATATCAAATATATTGCAGTTTTAGCAGCCGCATCATGAGAATTTTTCACACGAGACATTTGATTCAGGATAACAGTACTCTATCAAATCTTCTCCTTCCAGTAAACATGAATTTTGAGCTTCTGCCATCCTTCAAGCTAATTAAGTCAAAAATGTAGACACAACTCTTTGATCTGCAGTCTCATGTGCAAAGTGATATTAATTTTAAAAGATTTTGGGAGTTATATTTGCCTCAAATATAACTATATAAATATATATCTCCCAGATGGTCAAGTAATGAGACCATCCGGGAGATAGTAGTCCAATAAGAACAAAGTTATTCCCCCTTTAGATGAACAAGGAAGTAAAAACATTTTTGTTGCTCTGCACATTTCATGTAAATTAACATTACAGGTATTTAGCAGATGCTCTTATCCAGAGTGACGTACAATATACCCAGTGCAGCCTGGGGAGTAGGTGCCTTGATCAAGGGCACTTCATCAATTCCTGCACATCCAGGGAATTGACCAGTGACCCTTAAGTCTCAAAGTTGCTTCTCTAACCATTAGGCCATGACTTTCCCCAACAAGATCTATGTTTGCCATTAGTGGCATATCCTGTAGACCAACATGAGTGAACACTTCATGTCTGCGCCAGACACAGCGCCAAGCTGAATCTGCGACATTACAACAAAACTCTGACTGCACCATTGCTAATGGAGGCTCTCCTCTCCAGGCGTTACTGAAAAACAGGAGACACAGTCACACCCACTCATTAGTAGAAACAGGCTGGTGCACAATTCGGACATCACTAATCAAATCAAAATCAAATCAAGTTTATTTGTATAGCGCTTTTAACAATAAACATTGTCGCAAAGCAGCTTTACAGAATTTGAACGACTTAAAACATGAGCTAATTTTATCCCTAATCTATCCCCAATGAGCAAGCCTGTGGCGATGGTGGCAAGGAAAAACTCCCTCAGACGACATGAGGAAGAAACCTCGAGAGGAACCTGACTCAAAAGGGAACCCATCCTCATTCGGGCAACAACAGACAGCCTGACTATAATATTAAGAGTTTTAACAGGTATAACCCTCAACTGTCCTCATGGGGCCGTCCTTCACAGGAGCGGTGCGATAAAACTCCGACCAGACACAGGGCACCAGGATGGATCAAGCAGGTCCGAGGGGCAAAAGAGGCCAGCATCTCAATCTCAGGACCAACATGTAACTCAGAGGGACATATTGGGGGGGGGGGAGAGAGAAAGAAAACACAGGTTGTTAGGTATGCCCTAAAAATGACAAGTATTAAATCTGTGTGGTAGGCTCACAGAGACGAGAGTCTTTACATCATGCATAACACACAATGGCATGTTAATATGGTAAAATATATCATGACCTGCTCTGGCTGGATGCTTGATTGGGTGATGGTAGCACACTCCTCAGCAATGATGAGATGCAGATGGGACCCTTAGGGCTGGCCAAGACAATTCAGTTACATTTCACCGGGTCTGGGACATGTGACAGAATGTCTGACGGCCGATTCCCTGCAGGTTACGATAGCCAGTCGAGGTCTCCACCCTCTCCACCAAAAGATTTCCTGTTGACTCCATGTAACTCAGAGGGATAGATTTGGGGTGGGGGGGAGGGAAAGAAAACACAGGTTGTTAGGTATGCCCAATGTCACCTGAATAAGCAGGAACAGTATACATATTGCACCGAGTACAAGCAGGGACTCCGGCAGCTAACTATGACAGCATAACTAAAAGGAGAGAGCCAGAAGGTAACACAGGCATGAGGGAGCCCCGGGACATAAAGCAGCCAGCCACTACACCGTCAACAAACTCGAGTGAGCAAGCAAGTGGGGACTGACAGCATCCATACATCCCAGTTTACCAAAACACTCTATGTCTGAGGACCCTCCAGATCTACTCCTTTACCTCATAAACACCATTAACAAAAGGCTTGACTAAACAGATATGTTTTCAGCCTAGACTTAAATGCTGAGACTGTGTCTGATTCCCGAACATTACTTGGAAGGCTGTTCCATAACAGTGGGGCTTTGTAAGAAAAGGCTCTGCCCCCTGATGTAGCCTTCACTATACGAGGTACCAGCAGATAGCCTGCACCTTTTGATCTAAGTAGGCGTGGCGGGTCATAGAGGAGCAGAAGTTCACTCAGGTACTGTGGTGTGAGACCATTTAGTGCTTTAAAGGTCAATAGTAGTATTTTATAATCAATACGAAATTTGATTGGGAGCCAATGCAATGTGGATAAGACAGGCGTGATGTGGTCATATTTTCTAGTTCTAGTAATGACTCTTTCTGCTGCATTTTGAACTAACTGGAGCTTGTTTATGCACTTATTGGAACATCCAGACAGTAAGGCATTACAATAATCCAACCTGGAGGTAACGAAAGCATGGACTAGTTTTTCTGCATCATGCAATGACATTAAATTTCTTATCTTTGCAATATTTCTGAGATGAAAGAAAGCTATCTGGGTGATGTTATCAATGTGAGTTTCGAATGAAAGACTGGGGTCAATAATCACTCCGAGGTCTTTTACTGCTGCACGTGAAGAAACAGAAAGGCTATCCAGAGTTACTGTGTAATCAGAAAACTTACTTCTAGCTGTATGTGGTCCTAGTACAAGTACTTCAGTCTTGTCAGAGTTAAGCAGAAGGAAATTAATAAGCATCCAGTGTCTAATGTCCTTAACACATTCCTCATCACTAGCCTGCTGGCTGATCTCACTAAGAAGTGGGAGCCAGATCCAATCCAGTGGCCGGAGCTGTGCCAACAGGCTTTCACTCAGGAAAAAGCTGCACTGTGTGGCAGGCCACGCTTATACACCCCTAAGTTTTCTTCTTTTTTTTTTTGCAAATGGATGCTTAAGACAGGCAGCTGGGAGTCATTTTGTCCCAGGTAGTACCTTTGTGGTACTCACATAAGTTGCACACTGAAGGATTCAGACAAGTGGGACACATTAGATGGCATTCTTTTTATTTAGATATTCGCTTTACAGTGCACACAAACACTCAGACACACATACATAAACACAAACTGCTCTGCAAGATGTCTCTCTATTTCTTCTCCCATCTTCACTGAAAAAGAAGAGACATAGACACACCCACTCATCAGTAAAAACACAACTCAGGTGTGATCAATTTTGCCACTCACCTCTTCTGGCCTTGGTCTCCATTCACAAACAGATGCTCAACCACACTCCTGCCTCCACATACCCCCACTGCCTGACTCAGACTAGGGACCCATCTGGCCTGTAGCTGCCCCTTGGCAGAAGAGGAAATCTGCCACAGCCATCTGTGCCCCCGGCCTGTGGACTACCTCAAAGTTAAAGGGCTGAAGAGCTAGGTACCAATGAGTGATCCATATATTGGCATCCTTAATGCAGTGGAACCAGTGGAGATCAGAGCAGAGGGTGAATGGATGTCCTAGCAGGTAGTACTGGAGGGTGAGGACCACTCATTTGATGGCTAGGCACTCAGACACTTCTCAATGATGCTGTACTTAGTCTCCTACACCAAGAGTTTCCTGCTGATGTATAGCACTGGGCGCTCCTCACCCTACATGACCTGGGACAAAATGGCCCCCAGCCCCTTGTCCTAAGTGTACATCTGCAAAACAAAAGGGAGACAGAACTTAGAGGAGTGTAATAGTGGCGCATTACATAGTGAAGCTTTTACCTGAATGAAAGCCTGCTGGCGGCATGGTGGTGTAGTGGTTAGTGCTGTCTCCTCACAGCAAGAAGGTCCGGGTTCGAGCCCCGTGGCCGGTGAGGGCCTTTCTGTGTGGAGTTTGCATGTTCTCCCCGTGTCTGCGTGGGTTTCCTCCGGGTGCTCCGGTTTCCCCCACAGTCCAAAGACATGAAGGTTAGGTTAACTGGTGACTCTAAATTGACCGTAGGTGTGAATGTGAGTGTGAATGGTTGTCTGTGTCTATGTGTCAGCCCTGTGATGACCTGGCGACTTGTCCAGGGTGTACCCCGCCTTTCGCCCGTAGTCAGCTGGGATAGGCTCCAGCTTGCCTGCGACCCTGTAGAACAGGATAAAGCGGCTAGAGATAATGATATGAGATGAGAAAGCCTGCTGGCATGGCTCCATCCACTGCACCTCCTTTTTAGTAAAATCAGTCAGTTGGTGATGTCCAAATATTCAGGGCAGAACCTGCAATAATAGCTACCCTGCCCCATGAATTGTCTCAGCTCCTTTTTGATCTTGGATCTCAGGCAGGTTACAATTGCTGCTGTCCTGTCAACCTGCCCATCACCCAGATGGAAGCCCAGATACTATACTTCCACCCATCCAATCGCATACTACTTTGGGTTCACCGTGAACCCTGCATGCTCCAATGACTTTAGAATAGCCCTCAGATTTTGCACGTGATGCTGCCAATCATTACTATACGTGATGATGTCATCGAGATATGCTGCGGCATAGGCGGTATACAGGCAGAGGATTTTGTCCATGAGTCATTGAAATGTTGCAGGGGCCCCAAAAAACTCAAACGAAACGTAACTAATTTATGTAAACCAAACGAGGTGGAAAAGGCCATTTTTTTCATGGGATAATGGCATTAAAGTAATGAATAAGTTTGTCAATGTGAGACATTGGGTAGGCATAGAATTTAGACACCATGTTGACTTTTTTCTCCTGTCTACCCAGAATCAGACTGATCCATATATTTTGGGGACCAAGACCACCAGGCTGCTCTAGTCACTATGTGATTCCTCAGTTATTACCATGTTGAGCTCGAAATTACTCACCAAGTGGCAAGGGCCCTTTGAGTTCACACAGTGAATTGGGGGCATCGACTATGAGGTAAAACATTATAGATCAAATCACTGAAAAGTAACAATGTTTTGAGTGTGGTTATCAGAACGATGAATCACATCCAGATTCACCAATACCAGTTTGATTTCTTTCTGCATGGGCCCAAGACCTACTGTACTACACAGACATATCAAACATCTTTTAGGATGTGTGAATGAAGCAGGACTGTTTATGAAACAAAAAGGAAAAGCAGTGATGGGATTAGATGAGGCCAAACAGATTTAGGATGTAACAATTACGGTGGACATGACTGAGTCAACACAACTAAATTGTCACTAAACTGCAAGCTTGCGCAATCTTGAACTTGGGCTTCAGCAAAGTATCCTTAAAATGCTATTTCCTGTAATTTCACGTAACACTTGGGCACTTGTATGACATCAGTAAAAGTGCTGTTGTTTACACGGTCAGTTCTGACACAGATCAGCTGGTAAAAGATTCTGAGATGTTGTCTCAAGCTGTGACCATCATCATCCATGTCCAGCACTGTTGCCAGGTCGGGCCCACATGGACCCTATGGATCCATGTATAATACTAATTGAAGCATAGTTTTATGCCAGATGCCCTTCCTGCTGCAACACTCCCATTTCAGGGCTTGGAAAACAACCATTCACACCTATGGACAATTTAGAGTAGCCAATTAACCTAACTGCATGCCTTTGGACTGTGGGAGAAACTGAAGCAGTCGGAGGAAACCCACACAGACATGGGGACAACATGCAAACTCCACACAGAAAGGCTCCCGTCGGCCACTGGGCTTGAACCCAAAACCTTGCTGTGAGATGACTGTGATAACCACTACACCACCATGCCACACTCTTTCAAGCTGTGGGACTTCAACAATTACTCATACAGTGGTGCTTGAAAGTTTGTGAACCCTTTAGAATTTTCTATATTTCTGCATAAATATGACCTAAAACGTCATCACATTTTCACACAAGTCCTAAAAGTAGATAAAGAGAATCCAGTTAAACAAATGAGACAAAATATTATACTTGGTCATTTATTTATTGAGGAAAATGATCCAATACATATCTGTGAGTGGCAAAAGTATGTGAACCTCTAGGATTAGCAGTTAATTTGAAAGTGAAATCAGAGTCAGGTGTTTTCAATCAATGGGATGACAATCAAGTGTGAGTGGGCACCCTTTTTTATTTAAAGAACAGGGATCTATCAAAGTCTGATCTTCACAACACGTGTTTGTGGAAGTGCATCATGGCACAAACAAAGGAGATTTCTGAGGACCTCAGAAAAAGTGTTGTTGTTGCTCATCAGGCTGAAAAAGGTTACAAAACCATCTCTAAAGAGTTTGGACTCCACCAAGCCACAGTCAGACAGATTGTGTACAAATGGAGGAAATTCAAGACCATTGTTACCCTCCCCAGGAGTGGTCAACCAATAAAGATCACTCCAAGAGCAAGGCGTGTAATAGTCGGCGAGGTCACAAAGGACCCCAGGGTAACTTCTAAGCAACTGAAGGCCTCTCTCAAATTGGCTAATGTTAATGTTCATGAGTCCACCATCAGGAGAACACTGAACAACAATGGTGTGCATGGCAGGGTTGCAAGGAGAAAGCCACTGCTCTCTAAAAAGAACATTGCTGCTCGTCTGCAGTTTGCTAAAGATCATGTGAACAAGCCAGAAGGCTATTGGAAAAATGTTTTGTGGATGGATGGGACCAAAATAGAACTTTTTGGTTTCAATGAGAAGCCTTATGTTTGGAGAAAGGAAAACACTGCATTCCAGCATAAGAACCTTATCCCATCTGTGAAACATGGTGGTGGTAGTATCATGGTTTGGGCCTGTTTTGCTTCATCTGGGCCAGGACGGCTTGCCATTATTGATGGAACAATGAATTCTGAATTATACCAGTGATTTCTAAAGGAAAATATCAGGACATCTGTCCATGAACTGAATCTCAAGAGAAGGTGGGTCATGCAGCAAGACAATGACCCTAAGCACACAAGTCATTCTACCAAAGAATGGTTAAAGAAGAATAAAGTTAATGTTTTGGAATGGCCAAGTCAAAATCCTGACCTTAATCCAATCGAAATGTTGTGGAAGGACTTGAAGTGAGCAGTTCATGTGAGGAAACCCACCAACATCCCAGAGTTGAAGCTGTTCTGTACGGAGGAAGGGGCTTAAATTCCTCCAAGCCGGTGTGCAGGACTGATCAACAGTTGCCGCAAACGCTTAGTTGCAGTTATTGCTGCACAAGGGGGTCACACCAGATACTGAAAGCAAAGGTTCACATACTTTTTGCCACTCACAGATATGTAATATTGGATTATTTTCCTCAAAAAATAAATGACCAAGTATAATATTTTTGTCTCATTTGTTTAACTGGGTTCTCTTTATCTACTTTTAGGACTTGTGTGAAAATCTGATGTTGTTTTAGATCATATTTATGCAGAAATATAGAAAATTCCAAAGGGTTCACAAACTTTCAAGCACCACTGTATAATTATCAGTTGGTTTCAGTAAAGTGAACATTCTAATGTCACTGAGTAAACCTGTCATTATAGCATGATAGAACAATCACAGCCTGGGTTTTTCCATTAACAGATTCTTTTACAGATTACTGATAGTAGTGTATAAGAGTGACAAGTTAATTCAGGTGTTAGTATGGCCCTTAATCTCATGAAGTCCGTTTGTAGACATCTGGTGACTTCTTATTTGACATTTGATTCTAAACCAGATCATACTTACAGTACCGTATATACTGTATGAATCATACACATTAAACTGAGTCATTCATTATTTAGTATCCTTCACGGCGTAACAGAAACAGCCTTAGTGGGCATACTTTATAATATTACTCCTGTGATCAGGACTTCAATTCTTTATTCGTGTTGTTTGATATGACATTTTCTGTAGGTATCATTTAGCAAACTCTGGCAACAAACTAGGTTTATGTTATGAAAATTAGAGACAATTTTATAGCCTCCTTATATGCAAGTGACACTAAATAAATGTGCCGGTGCTATTCTTTGGCCTCTCAGCTATGACAAATATACTGCTTGAGTGTATTGTTTTTTTACTGATGACCTTTCAGTTGCATTAAATATAGCTTTATGACATTTATACATTCTGGTCCTTTAGTTAGTGCACTTACAAGTAGCATTAAAAGAGCCATCTTGATATATTTATTTAGTCCATAGATTGGGGTGGCACGGTGGTGTAGTGGTTAGTGCTGTCGCCCTACAGCAAGAAGGTCCAGGTTCGAGCCCCGTGGCCGGCGAGGGCCTTTCTGTGTGGAGTTTGCATGTTCTCCCCGTGTCCGCGTGGGTTTCCTCCGGGTGCTCCGGTTTCCCCCAGTCCAAAGACATGCAGGTTAGGTTAACTGGTGACTCTAAATTGAGCGTAGGTGTGAATGTGAGTGTGAATGGTTGTCTGTGTCTATGTGTCAGCCCTGTGATGACCTGGCGACTTGTCCAGGGTGTACCCCGCCTGTCGCCCGTAGTCAGCTGGGATAGGATCCAGCTCGCCTGCGACCCTGTAGAAGGATAAAGCGGCTAGAGATAATGAGATGAGATGAGTCCATAGATTGATATTCAGGAAATAAGGTGCACCTTGACTAATTTCTGCCTTTGTTGTTTGAATGTTGTAGTGATTTCTGATCAATATCAGGAAATGAAAGCTGAAATTCTGATCTAACTTCTCAGATACATCTTTGGATCTTATAAATTCTGGTCT
Organism: Neoarius graeffei; assembly: GCF_027579695.1. Classification (NCBI taxonomy): domain Eukaryota; kingdom Metazoa; phylum Chordata; class Actinopteri; order Siluriformes; family Ariidae; genus Neoarius; species Neoarius graeffei. Next base: position 2,589,322 of record NC_083570.1, read on the forward strand.
CTAATTTAGTCCACTTACACTCACATGTAGCATTAATTCTATTTTTTTAGAAAAAGCAGAGGAGTTATTAGATAAGGCCAAATGGATTCAGGACTTCGTAATTATATTGGACAGGACATGATATTAATGTGCACATCGGTAATCTGCACTAAAATTGAGCAAAATCGAGCAAACTTGAATTTGAGCTGAAAATCAGAACGTTATGAACATTAATGGAGAAAATGCCAGCTTTTACTTCACATATGGGCACTTTAATGACATCAGAAAATTTTTGTGCAGGTGATTAAAGGTTCATTTCTGACACTGATGAGAAAGTTAAGATTAAAAGATGGCAGGCATCAGGGGTTTCTGAGAGGTAGTGTAAACGTGCAAGTCTCTAACATTTCAACAAAGTGAAATTTTTTAGCCCGAATTAACAAAACTATTATAATAGCATGACAGAGTAATAATAATATAATTTCTCTGTAACTGATATTAATTAAAGTAAACGTTACAAAATATTAATACATGCAGTGCTTTTGACAGATGATTGTGTGTATTAGTATGGTCCTCGTGACATAGCCTCATGACACGCGTTAACTGATGTGGACTCTAGTGTTTGACTGGTCTCAGTTATACAGCGACGTTGTGTTTGACATTCATATCCATTTTAACTTGCATGTGGACTTGTCAAGACGTTTCTCCACAGAACAGCACTTCTCTTTCTTAACCTGTGACCAGATTTACAAACCTGCATGAGGTAATGTTTGTGTTTGGCAAACATCTAAGATAAAACCTATGAGACCAATTACAATCTCTCACTTTTAATGATGGTGATCTCTCATAAGCACACGACTAATCAAAGGTGTTAGATCCATTAATGTTTTGATTACACGCTTTTCTCTAATATGCTGTTGTTCATCAGGATTCCCTCATTATTAACAAAACGGTCACTCCCTGATCATTCGCAATACCAAGAGACGGGAAGATTTTGCACAAACATTTTGCCTCCATGAGTCAAAACAAATTAGTGTCATGTTTATATGACAGAGAATCTCTCACAGGTATCCTTCTAATCAAATCTGTTATTTAAAAAAAATAGCTTACGAACTAGACACTCTTATCTAATTTTGTCATCTGAAACCAGATTAATTAGACCGCAACAGGATTACATCAGCCCGTGTGGTCATGGGGTTTATTTTACACAAAGAAAGAGCAAGTTCATGATTTGGATAAACACTAGGATTCTATGCATGCAAAGCATACATAGATACATAGCTTATCAAATGAAATGGTAAAACCCTAATCAGTATGATTAAGCAACTACTTTTTAACAAGTGTGATCGACAGGTTAAAGGTTGTACTGTAAGTTTGCTTACTTATTTGAAATCTGGATATACTGAAGGATCTAAATTATTTCACTGATCAACCCCTGACAGTCATCTACATTTGCTCTTGGTACAACATCAATGAATTTAAATGATCAAACCTTTCATCAGGAAATATAAACTGGATTAATTTGATTATAAATTAATTTCGGGCAGCAAGGTGGTGTAGTGGTTAGCGCTGTTGCCTCACAGCAAGAAGGTCCGGGTTCGAGCCCCGTGGCCGGCGAGGGCCTTTCTGTGCGGAGTTTGCATGTTCTCCCCGTGTCCACGTGGGTTTCCTCCAGGTGCTCCGGTTTCCCCCACAGTCCAAAGACATGCAGGTTAGGTTAACTGGTGACTCTAAATTGACCGTAGGTGTGAATGTGAGTGTGAATGGTTGTCTGTGTCTATGTGTCAGCCCTGTGATGACCTGGCGACTTGTCCAGGGTGTACCCCGCCTTTCGCCCGTAGTCAGCTGGGATAGGCTCCAGCTTGCCTGCGACCCTGTAAAACAGGATAAAGTGGCTAGAGATGATGAGATGAGATATATATATATATATATATATATATATATATATATATATTTGCCTTTGCATGATCATATTTATAAGAACTCACTGATTAAGATGACCTATTACACATGTTTTTATTAAATTCAGTGTTTTCTTCCACGATGCTAAATTATGAGAACTATGGCAGAGCCCTTAAAGCTTTACCAATCTCTGATGTAATTATTTTTAGACATGACTTTCTAAAATTGCGACCCATGATCTACAGACGTAGTGTTCTGGAATAGTTTTTTCCTGCAATACCGGTATGTTTTGTTTGTTTTTGGTTGATATGACACCTGGAAGTTGTTTTTTGGAGACAGTTACACAAATTAATCTTGACAATAGTTTTTTTAATTAATTAATTAATTAATTAATTAATTAATTAATTAATTAATTAATTAATCAGTTAGTTAGTCAGTTAGTTAGTTTGTTTGTTTTAGTCATGTTTGTCATGCATCATGTCTACTAATGATGTAAATTTATACAACCAGTCAAAATGTTGGACACAATTGAATATGTATTTTCTCATAAAGATATTTTGATTAAAAAAATGTATGGTTTGTAATACAAGTGAAAAGAGCGAATTTAATACCCATGTTGACATTTATTTCTATTTTTTCTTAAAAATAAGTTGCTTCTTCAAACAAGTAAAAGTTTTCCTATAGAACTCATGAGAAGCAGTGAGGAGCTCTGTACTTGGAAACATTAAAAAACTTCCTGGGTAAAGCTGAAGATGTGAAAATATGCAAAGAGTGCGCACTAGCGTTGTAGGACTTGAGACCAGTCTCAAGTCCACTTTTTGAAGGTCTCGATCTCATCTTGGAATCAACTGCATTTTTACTTGGTCTTGTCTTGGTCTCAGACAGACAGGACTCAGGATTTTATTTCAAGACCTGTTAAGACCACAACTGTGGGGCTTTCACTAAATTGCTTGTGCATTGTCTGATTTATTTGTTAACATTGTTATTGTGATTGGATGTAAAATTTCCTGCTTCAAATGAGACCAATAATGTGACTCACTGCTAATTTGAAATGTTTCCTCTTGCTAATGGCTGTCGCCTCTCCCCCACCCCCTTCACACTCACTGGTCTCAGTCTCGTTCTGGTCTCGGCCTTGACTTGATCTCAACCCCTCAATGTCTTGCTCTTGTCTTGGTCTCAGTTTAGTTGGTCTTCACTACAACACTAGTATGCAAAGCTCAAACAGTAATTAATACAGTTTGAAAATGTTAAATATATGGTTTACAGTTATTTAGCACAAAAGTCTTTTAGCACAAGTTCGAAAGTTTCTTAGCACAACTCTAAGTTCTTTAGCACAAGATCCAAGAACACTTAATCTTCATTAGGAATATTTACTGATCATGTTTAAAGATGGTTGATGGATTTCTTTTAATGAAAGTTGCTGAGATTCCAACTGAAAATGAGCGATTGTATTTCCCCACTCCGCCATCTTGAAACCACCAATCCTCCCTCCAAATTATTTAACACAGCATGTACCCTGGCACAGTACACCATTACAACCAACTTCAAGGTTTGTTTTGTCTTAATTAAAGTACTAAGCTTAAATTTATCTCATCTCATTATCTCTAGCCGCTTTATCCTGTTCTACAGGGTCGCAGGCGAGCTGGAGCCTATCCCAGCTGACTACGGGCGAAAGGCGGAGTACACCCTGGACAAGTCGCCAGGTCATCACAGAGCTTAAATTATATCATATGTATTATTTACAGTTTGCTAATTTGATAAAGAATGAAAAGTCAAGAGAAATTTACAAGACAGTAAGACTTTAAAGAAAGCTTTTTGTTTGTTCTTTATTTAATCAGCAAAGCACATGTTGTCAAGCAGGCCAAGAGACATAATCCTCCAGTTAATTAATTCAGCAAATGTGTAATTATTGACAGTCAGTTGAATTTGTGATGTGATCAGAAGTGACTGAAGTTATCTATGAAGGTGCCCACAATTCAAGGTTTGTTATGGCTTAACTACAAATATCCAAAGACACTAAATAATCGGATTTTCAGTCCACATTTCAGGGATCAACAACTGATCCTTAACATGCACAACAGCAGAAATTCCAGCTTCCGGTCCCTAAGCAATCATAATAAACCCCTTTCTATATCAAGATGAGTATTTTTTTTTCAGTTATTGTAACCATAATCCAGAGTTGTGCTAAATAACATAGAGTTGTGCTAAGAGACTTTAGAACTTGTGCTAAGAGACTTTAGAATTGTGCTAAAATACTTTTGTGCTAAATAACCAGCTACCAAATATACAATAGGTTGGATTGGTTTGACAACTTTCTTGATCATGATATACAGTAATTCCATGGGTCAGTGTCTTCATTATTATTCTTAACTAGTAGAATATAGTAAAAATGCACTTTTTTATGAGCAGGTAATCTACATTTGACTGTTAATGTATTAGGAACATTAGGTGGATTACATCAGGTACAAGGAAATGGTCTTGGTTGTAAGCATTTAACCTCTTGCTTACTTCCCTGATTTGATTGGTGATTTAGTGTTTGGCCATAAAGCACAGAATTGTTTAAATGTTTGCTGTATTTGAATAGATTCATACATTAGCCATATTTTAAAGGTTTAGACTTTTATTTTAAGCATAACTTGACACTCAAATGATTAATTTATGTGTATACTTTGTCCATTCTCCATCTTAAACACCTGAGATCAGCTTGCTTGATCTACTTGATGACAGACAGAATAATATCAATCTCTAATGGTGTTCTTTGCCATTGAACTGGAGATGCTGATGTGTGAATTCTGTACACGAAAGAAAATATTCAGTGCTTAGGCTTTACAAATGTACTTTGTGGCAAAAGGTCTGATAAAAAAAAACTAATTATATTGGATAACAAATTTTATTATAATGTTGAATTGATAAGGTACTCAGTATAATGTGAAATAAACAATATGGGTTTCACAGAACAGATTAAATTAGAGTGTTAGATTGTCTGAGTTACTTAGGTGAAAAACATATTTAGATATGATAATTTTAAATGCCTTCTGAAATCGAGGATAGAAAAAGCCATAGACCAAAGGATTACAAGTTGAATTAAGGTAGCCAAACCACACCAGGGCATCAAAAACATCTAAAGGGGTTGAGAAGTCCAGGAATGGATCAGCTATAGTAGCAATGAAGAATGGCAGCCAACAAAGCAAAAAAATTCCCATCACAATGCCAAGAGTTTTAGCTGCTTTTCTTTCCCTCTGCTCTGGAGAATAGTTCTTTGTTTCAGATTTTCCAATAGTAGCCCTGTTAGCCATTACTTTAGCTTGTTTTCGTGCAACATGAAATATTTTAAGGTAAAGACAGCTCATGATAGTTCCTGGAATGAAAAATGCCACCAGGGCAGCAATGACTCCCCACTGTTTGTTAAAAATCAATGCGCAGCTTCCGACACAGGAACTCAGCATTAAAAGGTCCTCCAAACCTTCAAGATTTATATCAGACAATACCACACCAAAGCTAAATGAGAATGAAAAGAGCCAAATGACAGCAATTCCTACAGCCACGCTGTCATTTGTCACCTTCATCTTATAACCCAGAGGGTCCGTAATGGCCATGTGTCGATCAATGGAAACCAAACACAGATGCAGGATGGAGACAATACTTAGTGTCATGTCTAAACTGGAATGGATTTTGCAAAATATCTCCCCCAAGAACCAGCAGCCTTCCACCCATCGTATCATGCTGAAAGGCATGATCAGACAGCCCAACATGAAGTCCACAAAGGCCAAGGATAGGATGATAAAGTTAGTCGGCGAATGCAGCTGTTTAAAATGGGAAATAGTGATGATGACCAACAGATTCCCAAAAACAGTCATGAGTACTGTAGGAAACATTAAAATGTACATAGCAACTCTAATAACAAAGAAACGAGCTGTTCGAAAGCAGGAGTCTGGCTCATGTGGAAAGCAAAGACGTGCCTTATCCACATCAGCATGGGTTGCATTTGTAATGAGGTTCTCCAGCCACTCCATTTGATTGCCTTGTCTTATTTAATCAGAATGATAATAATAAGGTTTTCACCAGATTACCAAAAGTTATAGCATGGTAAAAATATCATCAACCAGGAAAAAAGATGAATTGATTCAGCCTCAATATGTCTAACATGAGACATTACTTTATTATCTGAAACCACAAGCTAGCAGTATATGACTAACCTGACTTAAATATATTCTGATTTTAAAATGTCAACACCAGTTTACCAATGGGGATGCTTTAACATGACATCATTATCTCTGTCATGTAAACACTAGCTGTAACTGTATCTGTGTCTTGATTACTTTTTATGGTGTCCCTTATGGTGTGCTAAGGAGGACATCAGCCATCTTGTCCTATTGTTCAGTAAACACCTTCTCACATTGCTTATTATCATAGTTTTCTAATGTCTTATGTTTTGTGCTTCACATAAGTATTTTGCACTGTGAAATTTGCCTCTATATGGTCAAAAGTTTGTGGACACCTGATCATCAGACGTATATGTCCTTGCTGAACATCTAATCTCATCTCATTATCTCTAGCTGCTTTATCCTGTTCTACAGGGTCGCAGGCAAGCTGGAGCCCATCCCAGCTGACTACGGGCGAAAGGCGGGGTACACCCTGGACAAGTCGCCAGGTCATCACAGGGCTGACACATAGACACAGACAACCATTCACACTCACGGTCAATTTAGGGTCACCAGTTAACCTACCCTGCATGTCTTTGGACTGTGGGGGAAACCGGAGCACCCGGAGGAAACCCACGTGGACACGGGAGAACATGAAAACTCCACACAGAAAGGCCCTCGCTGGCCAAGGGGCTCGAACCCGGACCTTCTTGCTGTGAGGCGACAGCGCTAACCACTACACCACCGTGCCACCACATCTAATCTCATTCCAGATTTATTTCTCCTTTTACTGTTGTAATGAGCTCGACTCTTCTTTTCTGGGAAGGCTTTCCACTAGATTTTGGGGTGTGGCTGTGGGGATTTGTGTTCATTCAGCTACAAGAGGATTAGTGAGATCAGACACTGATGTTGGGTGAGGAGGCCTGGGGTGTAGTCAGTGTTCCAGGTCATCTCAAAGGTGTTCAGTGGGGTTGAGTTCAGTCAGTCAGTCAGTAAGTAAGTAAAATGTATTTATATAGCAAATTTACAACCAAAGTGCTTAACAGTCAGTGTATGAAATAAATTAAAATTGACATAAAATCAAAATAAAATAAAATACAAGACAAATCGAATTTTAGCCAAAAGCTGCACAGAGAACAACCAAGGACAATAACAGCAACACTGACAGAAAATACAATACAAGAAAGGAGAGACCTCCAACCAGAAATCACATACAGAATCAGAGGCAGTCAAACGCAAGGCAGAAAAAATGTGTTTTAAGTGAAGATTTAAAACTAGTTAGAGATGTTGCAGACATCTAGACATCTAAAACTAGAGATGTTGTCCCTACCCTTTACTACAGCATTTATCTGTTTGTCAAACTTTAGTTCGGTGTCAAACAAAACCCCAAGATTTTTAACCTGTGTTTTAGTAAAAGGAATTAAAGGACCCAGGTTTCCCCTCAGATGTTCAGTTTGCTTAGGGGGGGACAAAAAGAATAACCTCAGTTTTGCCCTCATTTAATTGTAAAAAACTGTGTGCCATCCAATTCGTTATCTCTAGGATGCAGTCATTGAGCCCAGTTATAGAGCACTGACTACTGAGAGATAGAGGTATGTATAATTGCAGATCATCAGCATAGCAATGAAATGAGATATTATATTTCTAAATAATCTGACCAAGGGGGAGCATATACAGGGAAAACAGTAGCGGTCCCAAGACTGACCCTTGAGGCAGTCCTGATGACATGATGGCAGGCGCTGAGGAGTAGGCCCCAATATTGATTCTGAAAGTCCTGTGCTTAATGTATGACACAAACCAATTTAAAGCCATGCCCCTAATTCCAACCCAATGCTCCAGACATTCAATGAGTAAGTTGTGATTTACAGTATCAAAATCTGCACTCAGGTCCAACAGAACTAAAATGGAACAGTTCCCAGAGTCAGCATTTAATAACAAGTCATTTGTCACCTTCAGAAGAGCAGTCTCAGTGCTATGAAAAGCCCTAAAACCTGATTGGAAAGTCTCATCGATCTTGTTATGATGTAAAAAAGATGAGAGTTGGATGGAGACAACTTTTTCTAACACCTTTCCTAGAAATGGTAATTTAGAAATGGGACGGTAGTTACTCAGTATCTTTGCAGAGTCAGGGCTCTGTGCAGGATACTCGAGTTCTTCACTCCAACATTCACACATCATGGAGCTTGCTTTGTGCACAGAGGTATTACAATTGTGTGTTTCCAACTTTGTGTTTGGGGAAGAAACATGCATGGGTGTGATGGTCAGATTTCCACATACTTTTGGTGACATAGCATATGCAATAAGTATAAAGTATTATATGAATTATCTTACCCCCCCATCACACTCTCAACAGCAGCCGCATCATTGTTCTACACCTTAAGGTTTAGACTTCCTGTACAGCACTTGAATAGACAGGGTGATTAAAATGTTAGTATAACATGAACACAAAATAGCATATGTGAGTGTACAAACACTGCATGGTTGTCATATCAAGAGTTGATTTATTTGAGGTCTGAATTCAGACCTCAAACATAACTGCAGATTTACAGTACCAGTCTGTGTACTGGTACTGTATGTGCTACTTGGGAGTTTGATGAAAATCTGGAACTTGAATCTGACCTTGATATTAATTGATCATATCAACTCTGTCAAGGAATGAGTTCTGTTTTATAAGCTGCAGAATCGTCGTTATTGGCTGTCCATCACTGTGATGATTGCTTCATTAGGATGCGCAGAAATGCAGATGGGCCGCAAGGCCCACACCAGAGTGACAGAGCCATTTGCAGCAGTGGCATGAACGGCCCAGCTGAGCCACCATGGAATGTCTGGCCTCGTGAGCTCTCATGCTCTATTCTCCTCTCCAAATGAAGCACCTTGCACAGTAAGGTAAGAAAAATAATGTCGTGCCCTCATCATGTTGTCTCTCTGAACCTCCAGACCTGCATCCAAGTGGTGCACAAAAGTGCCACAGACCTGACAGTTACGGAAGTTGCCCAGCAGTGACAACTGACTTGCCAAGTGATGCCATCCATTGGCCATTTGAGTGGCTCTTCAGCATGCCATCTGGTGGTGTGCCATTGACCCTGTTGGGTTCATCTGCTACACTGAACTAAAAAGCACCTTGCTGCCAGCATCTTATTGGTGATGTACTATTAAACCGGTAGCTGGAACCCAGGCAGGTGCTACCACTCCGGGTCAGAGTGGACCAGGGAGCAATGGTGATCAGGGGTGGAGCTAAAGGGGGGTGGGGGGGCATTGCCTTGGGCCCTCCCCTTAGCTGTACAGGGCCCCACCCTTTGACATTCAGGCCCTCCCAGTAAATGTGCCTTATGCAATTTCATTGGAAATTCCTTGAAACCTACAAGTTTTCACATGATTACAGACTAGTTGACCTAGTATATCTCTCTCATTTTTGCTACACATTCTTATCACAGTTAAAAAAAAATAAAAAAAACCTGTGAAATCAGGATAGTTGAGGCTTTTCTTGGATTCGAGATAACTGTGAATGCATCCGCTTCTGAACTGGAGGGCTGAATTACTAGCTGCATTGAAGGGAATGGCTTAGATCTCTCCAGATGCCGTGGACAGGGTTATGATGGCACAGCAAACATGAGAGGAATTTATTCTGGTGTTCAAGTGAGAATAGCGGAGTGGGAGCCCCTTGCTTTGTACGTGCATTGTGCGGCTCATTGTCTGAATTTGGTACTGAATGATTCTGTCAAAACTATCCCAGAGATTAGAGAGTTTTATGATGTGGTTGCCAACAGTGTTAAGAGATGGGCATTACTTGGTGACTTATTGAGCCCAGAGAGCAGGGACATAACCTTGAAATGCCTCTGCCCAACCCGCTGGTCCTCCCACTACGATGCGCTTATTGCGTTAAAGTACAGATATGGAGACATCATTAAAGCTCTCAACAAGCTCTCACTTACAAGCAAGAAAACGAATGAATAAGATGAGGCAGATGCACTTAAAAAGGCCATTACTAAATTTCAGTTCATATTTTTAATCAGCCTTCAGACAAAGATTTTGGAGTGCACTAATGCCATCTCAAAGTTACTGCAGGAGAAGACCATTGATCTCCTCAAAGCGTCTGCATTATTGCAGAATGCTGTACGAACTCTACAGGAGTACAGGGAGCAGTTTGATGAGGCAAAGGCTTCCACTCTGGCACTGGCTGTGAAATGGAGCAGTCAAACGCAATTTGTAGCCACCAGGTTGAAAAAAGTGAAGCGCCACTTTGATCACCTTAGCGAAGACAGTCGGCTTTCCGATGCAGAACATTATTTTCGGGTGAATGTGTTCTATGCATGCCTTGATGTAATCATTCAGCAGCTGTCACAAAGGTTTGTCAGTTTAAATTGGACTGCTCATTTGTTTGAGGCTGTTCATCCAAATACGCTCCAGCATGCCAAGGGCGAGGAGCTATACAAAGTGGCCAGTCGACTGTGTGATCACTATAGTCGGGATATTGACTCCAGCTTTCCTGGTCAACTAGTGTCATTTAGGGCTTGTTTCAAGGAGCAGATAGCGAGACACACATCTGTGCTGAGCCTGGCCAGGTTGCTGGTAGTAGATCATCCAGCAGTAACTTCTACATTTAGTGAGGTGTGCACGGCCTTCTTGCTTTTTCTCACTCTCCCCGTCTCAGTTTGTAGCATCAGCCACATAAAGTTTTGATTATTGATCAGTAGCATAAAATAGTATCTATTGTCTAAGACATTTATTTATATTTCATATTAAAATGTCTATGTAAATTAATACATAGAAAGCCTGGCCAGGCGCTGAATGTTCTTCTGCCTTCATTTTAAGAGATATGGGCGTTTACAAGAGAAATTCAGGGCGAGCATGAGCCTAGGAAGTCTATAGGGTTCTTTCTTGTCACTCACCCTGTCACTGTCACACACACACACACCTTCTCACTCCCTATCCTATGGCTATAGTCCCTTTAAATCACATGCTCATTTTTTGAACGGAGACGCGGAAAGAGGGATGAATGGGGGTAGATGGAAGTTGGTGCGCCAACATTCTGATATCCTCCAGAATTCTTTAATGGTCCGAAATAAATTTGAATGCTACACATTGATGGATTACTTTGTTCTTCTATGCCCTTTTTGAGGAATGTACTGTTGGACTTAAACTAAAATCTGAAGAGGTGAAATCGCTCCTTTTTTTTCCTATTTTTGCTGGTGGGATTGTTTTTGTCTTTTGGAAAGCGCATGGGCAGTGCGCGGTTTTGGTTATACTGCTTACGCAGTGTTTGGACTAAAGACTCTGCCCTAAGGGCTATTCTCTCACTCTCTCTCTCTCACTTTGCACCATTACACAATTCACATTGAAAGTATTTTGTAAGTGCGTTTCATGAACTGAGTTATAGAATTTGTTGACAACTCGCATAGAGTTTGTTACAAGTTGTGAGCTCTTTCTCCAAATTAAAATTGATAAAAAATTATCTCAGGAGCACAATGGGTCAAGAGAGACTCTGTGGATTGGCCATTTTATCAATTGAGAATTAGCGAGCAAGAGTGCTTAACATCCCTCAAATAGTCGACGAATGCCTTTTTAATGACAAACACAGGTTTCCATGTCGGCTTTGTAGTTGAAGACGTGCTTACACAATGAGGGTGTATCATTCATGATTGCTGGATTTTTTCATTGTTGTTGTTTAAGGGGTGTTCACATGGCAACTTTTACTCCGGTGTAGCACCGGGGCTGCCCCGGTAGAGCGTTCACACGGTACAAAGTTATACTGGTGTAGCCCCTGAAAGCTGCTTAAACCGGTGCAAATCTAACCCTGCTCGGGAGGTGGTTTAAGAAATTTACTCCGGAGTAAATGCTAGTTTGCGGGGCAGCACCGATATAAAATGGGACGTCTGAACGCTACAGGGGTAGACTCGCTACGCGTGAGGAGAGTTGATTACATACGGGCATTGCATAATTTGCATCCAGGTATTTTGCGCTTCCAAAATGGCCAATATCAACAACAACAGAACTGCGTGTTTTCCAGTGTTGCCAGATTGGGCGGTTTTAAGTGCATTTTGGCGGATTTGAACATATTTTGGGCTGCAAAACGTCAGCAGTATCTGGCAACACTGGTGTCTTCATCCACGTTGTTTTCCCAGCGCTTGGTGATGCCAAGACAACCAGGAAAAAGAAGCACATTTTCACGCATGCGCATATTTCATTTCCGCATTATTACTATCGTATAGCACGGTCGAAAAACTGCCGTGTGAACGCAAGTGGAGCTGCACCGGTGCTAACACGCTTCTCTCTAGTAAGCAGGTTTGTGACGTGTGAACGCTCCACAAAATTTACACCGGTGTAAGATATATCGCAACAAAATACATCGGTGCAGCATCGATGCAAATATGTGCCGTGTGAACACCCCTTTAGTGTCTATTTGGAACATAATAAAAAAATGAATGGAAAATACAGGCTATGTAGGCCTATAAAAAAAATTAAAAAATAAAATAATAATTAAAAAAAAACTTTGAGCAAGTTCTCTTCTAATATAGCCTGATTATATGCCTCAGGCCTTCTTTTTGTTTCTAGGTCCAAATTCTATGTTCTTCAAACTGCTTTTTGTTAGATATAGCCTGAGTAGGCCTATATGCCGCAAGCCTTCTAATTTTTTTGTTTGCAATTTCACCATGTGGGGGGGGGCCCTGATTGGTGTTTTGCCCCGGGGCCTTGTGTGCAGTTGTTCCGCCACTGATGGTGATTAAGGGGTAACTCCACTTTCCCCAATTGACCCATCCCACGTGACGTCATGACAAATGCGGCTGCCATTTTGGACATGAACTACCAGTAGTCTACCACAGCCAACAACGAGGAATGACGGCGAAGCATCGAAAGGAATATAGCCATCAAAGAAAGTTTTTACTTTCAGCAAGACTTCCATCATGCCATTATATTGTTGTGCACCTGGATGTAGTAACCATCAACACACAAGACAAGATTTATCATTTTATCGGATCCCGACAGATGCTGACCGACGCAGAAGATGGATGGTCTCTAAAATATTGGCAAAATGATGTTTATTAACATAGCAATCATGTGTAACAGGAAGCATTTGCATATCCGAAGTGTTGTGTTTACATCAAAGATAAAATAAACCGATATGACAACGACTGCTGCTGCCAGGTTGGGGACACAAACTAGTAGAAAGGAAGTGTGCCAACAGTGCCAACACACTTCCTTTGTGGTCGATTCTGCTTTAAGGTAAGATGCATTTAATTATTCGTCTGCTGTGGGTTTGGAATCGGTAGCCTGACCGATTCGTTCATGTATGTGGTGCCATTTGTTTGTTGACGCATGTTGAAATGGAAGATTGGTTGTTGACATGATTTCCAGTGGTGCTTTGGTGCTGCTGTGGATCAGATGTGTTGAGTAGCCTGACTGTTTTTTTTTTCTTGCGTGTGGTATCATGGCGGCACGGTGGTGTAGTGGTTAGCGCTGTCGCCTCACAGCAAGAAGGTCCTGGGTTCGAGCCCTGGGGCCGGCGAGGGCCTTTCTGTGTGGAGTTTGCATGTTCTCCCCGTGTCCGCGTGGGTTTCCTCCGGGTGCTCCGGTTTCCCCCACAGTCCAAAGACATGCAGGTTAGGTTAACTGGTGACTCTAAATTGACCGTAGGTGTGAATGTGAGTGTGAATGGTTGTCTGTGTCTATGTGTCAGCCCTGTGATGACCTGGCGACTTGTCCAGGGTGTACCCCGCCTTTCGCCCGTAGTCAGCTGGGATAGGCTCCAGCTTGCCTGCGACCCTGTAGAAGGATAAAGCGGCTAGAGATAATGAGATGAGATGGGTGTGGTATCATTGTTGACGCGAGGTTGTTTTTTGAACATGCCAATGCGGACACGATTTCCCCTGATGAGTTATGACTTCAGACGCGATGCATGTGCGTAAGATAGGCTTCTCATGTGTTTGGAGATCCACGCTCTGAGACAAGCGCAAGCACCCCCCCCCCAAGGGAAAAAAGGGACCCCCCCCAAAAAATATCGGCATAGTTCGAACACTGGGTTGGAGAAAGTAATGGCAAATAGTGAGTGCACAAACCATAGAAGGTAAACTGTACACAGCGCCAGGGCAGTGTGATGGTATGTCTACTTTTAGATTGTGTTAGCTTATCAATGAACACACTCGTCACTCGACGAGTTTCACGTCTTTACGACGGATACTTAAATGTGTGTTAGGTATTATTGTTGCAGTCTAAGCAGTCATTGTAGCAGCTAGATGAGCGAGAACCGAAAGGGTCTGTGCCATAAACCGTTATTTCTTCATGTCCAAAATGGCGGTCACGTTTACGAAGGTCACGTGAGTGGGAAGGGTCAATACTCAAGTCCTCCTGGACCTGAGACTCACCATCTGTTGCAGTTTATAGTCATACCCAGGACAGAATATTGATGGTGGAAACTGTAGTAGCCAACTAGGACAATGCAATGACTATCACAAGAACCAACAACTTTCCACTGATCGCAACATACTGAAAGACATGATCAGATGGGCTAACATAAAGTCCACTACAGAAACACTTTTCAGAATCAGAAACACTTTTATTGCCAGGTATGTAGACACACACGAGGAATTTGACTTCGGTTCACTTAGCTCTCATAGTACAAAACAAATAAAAAAAAGCATATACACAAAACAAACAAACAAGCAAACAACAACAAAAATAGGTGCATAGTGCAAAGTAATCCAGGTAAGTCAAGTATGGAATAGTTAAATAAATATAAACTATACATTTAACATTTGTCAGCCAGTGAGAGGATGACGAAGTCAGATGAAGACTGCAGCTATTTACAATGGTAAATGGAAAAATAAACATATTCCCCAAGATATTTAACAGCATGAAGACATACAGTACATAGCCACTTTAACCACAGAATAGTGGTGTATTCCTGGGCACGAGTCAGGCTGATTTAAGAAACAGTGAAATGTAGTCTCCACATAACTATTAGTGTTGTCTGGGAAAATAGTGGCCATCTAGAAAGAAAAAAGTGCTAATCAGATCACAGAAGGAACTCTCAAAAAGAAATATAGCACAAATCTCAGTGATTACAACCATCTACCTATTCGGCATGTCACTGCAGGGACGTGGCTGCTCTGACGGCTCCAGCCATCAAAGTTTCCAGGGAAGAATCAGAGTAAAGGTTTCCCATTTCCTTCTACATCGATGTCTATGGTAATTACAACCATAAAATTACTAAATTCACAGGAGCTAATTATATCCAGGCCTACAAAGCAAAATTAATGATTATGCTCAGTTCAACCTCATTTTTCTATGCATGCAAAATAACATTGCCTCATCACACAGCAAACAACAAAGCTGTCAACTATTAACCAGGCCACAACAATGTGGTCTAAACGTATGAGTAATATCAGTAGTTACAAAACCTAAATATTAGAACCCACCTACCTTCAGGCCTACAAAACTAATAATTAAAAAATTATTACTTGGTCATGTTTGACTTTTGCTCATTTAGAAAATGTAATACTGCCAGTCTTACAAAAGGGATCATCCAATAACAGTAGAACAATAAAAATGTTATTTGATGGATCTATGTATACAGTATATGGTCTCAGTTAAGTGCCATTAAAACTATTAGTCGATGCTGTGTGACTTTCAATTAAGATATTGTGCAATATTCCTAATTATTATCTATACAGGACACTTTTTCTATGGGATAAAAAACATGTATTCTATTCCCTTCTAAAGGGTTTCATTCATTTGGTTTGATAGCATGCAATATTGTTACCATATCATTTATCCTATGTGTATTACGTCACTCTACCCAATGGAGAATGAGCGTGGAATATTGTTACAATATTGTATGTTGTCAAGACAACATGATGTCACATGTCAGAGCTCATGTGAATATTCAATGGCAAAACTTTTCTGCTGTGCATGTGCAGAACCATTTCTTTGTCTGCCAGGAAAGGGAAAAGACAAGACTAATCCAGTGTTCCTGCTAGGATTAGCTATGTTTATAATTAAGCACTGAATAAATAAACTGAAACAAAAGACATGCTGGACACCTGAAAGGCTACCAAAACTTCATGAAATATTCTTCATGCATATTTACAAGACGGTGGTGTAGTGGTTAGCACTGTTGCCTCACAGCAAGAAGGTCCGGGTTCGAGCCCCGTGGCTGGCGAGGGCCTTTCTGTGTGGAGTTTGCATGTTCTCCCCGTGTCCTCGTGGGTTTCCTCCGGGTGCTCCGGTTTCCCCCACAGTCCAAAGACATGCAGGTTAGGTTAACTGGTGACTCTAAATTGACCGTAGGTGTGAATGTGAGTGTGAATGGTTGTCTGTGTCTATGTGTCAGCCCTGTGATGACCTGGCGACTTGTCCAGGGTGAACCCCGCCTTTCGCCCGGAGTCAGCTGGGATAGGCTCCAGCTTGCCTGCGACCCTGTAGAACAGGATAAAGCGGCTAGAGATAATGAGATGAGATATTTACAAGAGAGAAACATACAAATGGACATCGAAAAACTGGAAAAGAGACACGTCAGAGACTTAAAACGTCCACGCTAGCAAGTGACTGTGACAATTTGTAAACAAACATGGCTGTGAGGTTTGCTTCATTAAATAAGGAAGATTTTGAGAGAAGGTGGCTGGAAGGTGACTTCACTGCCGCACTTATGAATGCTACACCAGCTGGAAGGTGATTGCAATGCTGCGCTAAAAGCACCGAGTCACGGATAAGCTAGTGTTGGCCTTCGCTAACACTACTGATGAACGCTACACTGGCTGTAAGGTGACTGCACTGCTGCACTAACAACACCAACTCGTGGGTAAGCTAGCAGTGGCATTCGAGTATGCTGATATGAAGAGAGTCTATAATGATAATAATAATATGGCCTTTTTACGTGGTCTATCAGATATATTTCATTCAACTACTCCTCTTCGACTCATTCAGTATCATGCTAGCTAAATTGAATATATCTGATATACCATTCAATGCCAGCCAATATTATTTAAACGTTACACTCACATCAACAATTTCTAAATGTAGTATTTTTCTTCATATAAACTCTCAGAATCAATTTCCATTTCAGATTATTAAGCCAATTCTGACATATTTGACTTTTGTAAGCCTCATGTTGGAAATATGACTGCTGATGCAGGTGTGAGTCTTCAACAGCCTTTCCTCGGGACATTTTCACACTTGGCCCAAGTACAGGTTTGCCTTCACATAGAAGGATTGTGTATTGATTGTTCAAATCCACAAATCACTATTCTACACAAATGGCAGGCACTCGGTTCATCTGTTTCACTGCTTTTGGATGAAAAGCATGTCATCGTCCAGGATTATTTGGAAACAGGGAGGTGTGACCATGGAGGCCGGAATGAGATTTGCATTTTTTTTTCAATGTTCTCAGTTCTATCAAAATATGGGTCTCCTCAACTGACAATAACAGCCTTTTCTTTGTCATCACCCAACTAGAAACAGGACAAAATGTGACCAGGTGAAAATCAGTTTTTCAGTCACTTTCAGGCTCAAAAACAGCTTTCACACTTCATCAAATGTACCAAACGTGTATGGCAAAAGGCCCAGAGTCTGTAAATCCTCAAGTATGAAAACAGCCTCAGAGTATCAGACCATCCGTGACCATCTGTTGCTGTGCTCCTTCAATGGTAACCTGATCATAGATTAGGTTCGAGTTATCCACCTTCTAAAAGTGTTGCAAATGTCTTTGACTGTTTATTGCTTTTATTCACCATTTTATTTACATTGGTTTTGTTATGTATGAAGAATAAGTAGGAATCTTCATCATTACAAAAATAGTACAAAAAATTTGATGGATACTTTCTGAAACCTGGTTAGTCTGTATTACATCAGAACAAAACACAACAATGAGGTAATGTTTGTCATCTGACATAACGCCTAAGAGACCAGTTATCAGTTCTCACATTTAATGATGGAGAGTCTCTCACAGGTATCCGACGAATCAAAGGTGTTAAAGACAAAACAGCTTAATGACTTCACACTCTTGTCTATTTCTGGTCATCGAAAACCACAGACTGATCCTGTGTACAATAATACATCAATATTACACCATCCTGTTTATCCTTCATCTTTCCCTAATGATTAATTTAGCATATTATTGCATTTGCTCCAGGTTCTTGTATCATCATTTATAATTTATTCCTTCTTTCTTTATGTTCTGATATTTTTGAAATACGATGTTTTATTCATGCAAAGACCTTTTTTTTCTGGTTATTAGAGCCTCAGACCAAATAAGCGTCATCATTGAAGCTGAAGTAGTGCAAAGGTTTTTAAAAACTTTTAGGAAGGAAAAAAAAGAACCTTTGATTAAAACAAAAGTTATGTTTTAATTTTAATGATGTCTCAGTTGATTTGTAAGTGTACCTTGTTGTTTATGTGTGGAAACTTCCAGATAAGCAGGGCTGGAACCTTGGTGTAGAAGATTAATATAATATAATATAATATAATATAATATAATATAATATAATATAATATAATATAATATAATATAATATAATATAATATAAAACTTTGTGCAAAAGACATTAGTTAGTTACTGAGTGAGTTTACACTCAAACAGATCATGTATGAATTCCTCCATTAAAAGATCATTCTGTTCCAAAGTTCATGGATGAGGCCTTGATTGAAAAATCCAATACTTCTCTGTACAGGTTCAACACATACATACATAGATATGATTTTTATTCTGCTCTATTCAGTTTATCCTTATTATAAAAGTCTAATATACACAAATCCTAATGTAAAACCTGGCATTTATCACAACCAATGGTATAATTCATTAAAGGACATGGGACATGAAACATAAATGCATGCTATATCAGTTTCTTTCCATTAAAAATATGAGATAATTACATCAACAAATACAAAATTATCTATTAAATTCAGCAAAATCGTTATATTCGTGATGATTATATGGCATTTCTGCTCGAGCTCCGATATGCATATTTTACACCCGGAAGAGCCGCTGTCACGTGATCATACGTCACAAAAACTTTCGGGTACAGCACAAGCGGGTAGATGAATATGGAGAAGTGTGAATCGTGATGATGACGAATGCGACAAAATAGTTTTTGTGTCTTGGATGACAAGAAAATTGTTTTGTTTTTAGAGTGTTTAACGTACATTGAACATCATGGTGTATTGCGACCTCCCAGTCAGTCAGACGCGCTGTCACTCCTGTTAGCAATGTAGCTAGGCTCAGCATGGCCAACGGTATTTTTTGGGGCTGTAGTTAGATGCGACCAAACTCTTCCACGTTTTTCCTGTTTACATAGGTTTATATGACCAGTGACATGAAACAAAGTTCAGTTACACAAATTGAAACGTGGCGATTTTCTATGCTATGGAAAGTCTGCACTATAATGACAGGCGTACTAACACCATCTGTGCGCTTCGACAGCGCATTGATACCTTCACTCGGAGTTGTACCATTATTTTTTAGACAGGGCGGACGGACCAGGGCGGATATGACCAGGAGCGCTCTCGGCCGGCTTGGGAGGCAGACGACAGCCCCTCCTGGAAGTGTGGTTTTACCATGGGCCTCATGCGGAAAAATGCAGAGGTGCATTCGCATTGATTATCATAATTCTGACTCGTTTCACCATTTTGAATGTTTTCATCTCGGACTCTGGAAGCATTGTATCTCAATCAATCTCGAAAAATATCAGCAAAAAAAACTAGCTTCCAACAGACTTTAGCTAGATCTATGATGAACTTTCAATGTATGATACAAAAATAATACTTCTTTCAACAGATCATTAGCCTTTGAGCAGAATTGTTTTTAACTTACCAGGAAGTGTTATCGAGCCGACCGCTTTCAGTTTCATGGGGATTGAATGAACTCTCACTCTCAGAATCATCTGACCCGTCAGAGTAAAGACAAGATCCATGTTCATGTGAATTTCCAGCTATCGGTTTGAATTGATAGGGTCTAACTTCACATCTCTGTGAAACATCGGGAATATCACTGTCGATGGTGTCCATTTCGGTAACCTGTTTACATTAGATTCCCAAGCGCTGGCTCCTTGGAAAGTTTTTGTGACGTCACGGGTCACGTGACCACCTAGCTAATTAACGAATCCTTGTTTTACGCTGATGTATAAAAAAGTTGAATAATGTGATGATTTTCACATTTTTGATGCCCTGCAGTGATTTAGATGGCATTTCTTATGTCCTTTATACATAATTATACCCAGAAAAAAATCCATGTCCCATGTCCTTTAAACTTTAGAAGTGGCTTCAAGAACATCTGATTATTCACACAATAAAAACAGATTGTGATTACAAGCCACAACATATTTATTTATTCTTACAGTGTTTATATGCAGATTCATCTCATCTCATTATCTCTCGCTGCTTTATCCTGTTCTACAGGGTCGCAGGCAAGCTGGAGCCTATCCCAGCTGACTACGGGTGAAAGACGGGGTACACCCTGGACAAGTCGCCAGGTCATCACAGGGCTGACACATAGACACAGACAACCATTCACACTCACATTCACACCTACGCTCAATTTAGAGTCACCAGTTAACCTAACCTGCATGTCTTTGGACTGTGGGGGAAACCGGAGCACCCGGAGGAAACCCACGCGGACAACATGCAAACTCTGCACAGAAAGGCCCTCGCCGGCCACGGGGCTCGAACCCGGACCTTCTTGCTGTGAGGCGACAGCGCTAACCACTACACCACCACTATATGCAGATTAACTTTTGTAATTAATCTAAATGCGCTTAGTGCAGAGGTCATCAGTTCCAGTTCTGGAGAGCCTAACTGCTGAAAAATCATCTGATTTACTTCATCAGTTAGTTCTCAGTATTAATAAAATATGTTGGAGAAAAGAAATCACCAAACAGTACTGCACTCTCGGTCTCCAGGTCTGGAACTGATCACTCGCTCGGTCCTGTTTTGTGGGTTACAGATATGAATGTTTAGAATGAGGTGTAATTTGTATAAACCTTCTCTTAAGTCCATGTTTACCATTATTCACTGATAAGTATATGAGCATTTTTAAAAGAGCTGTGCTGGTAAATGGGAAAAGTACAAGTCAAGCAGACCTACTGCTAAAGTGTAATGATTTTAAGGCAGTACAGACTGTACAAGCCACATCTGACACCATGCTTTAACCAAGCTCACACTGAGTTTACCAAACTGTTGAGCCATGTTCATGCTGTTAGAAGTCAGACGTCCCAACCTGACAAAATTCATTTCAGGGAGGTCCCTCTCTTTGGGGAAGGATTTTTTTTGGGGGGGTGGGGGAATACATTGCTGGGGGGTACTCCCCCAGAAAATTTGGATTTGGTTGATGTGATTTCCTGCATTCTGGTGGATTTTGGGGTGGCCTTTTGAAGATGAACAATACCTGAATTCACTCAGTTCACTCAGATTCATAGCGGACACCCTGACTTGGGGACTTAGCTGCCCTCAACCCATAAACTATGATAACTACAATGTGCCATATATTAAGCTCCTTACTGATTGAATCTGGACCCCCCCCCAAAAAAAAAATAAGGATGGATGACCAGGATAGATAGAAATGTTCACCACAGAACATTGCTTTACTTAGATACCGAAACACAGATGAATATAACAGAACAATGAATGAATTGCATGAATGACAATGAATGCAACTGTACATGTACGGTAGGCCTAAAGGGCTCTTTCCTTTCCTCTGTTCACTGCCTGTTCCTTTTGCAAGCTTTCACTGTATTTAGAGGCTGCTTGCTATGCAGATTTGAGCAATTTTCCAGACACCTCCACCTCGTAGTACTCTGTGTCAATAAACTTGTTAATCTTGCAAGACATCGGATTCACACGTGTTTGGTGAGACGTCTGACTCCTAAATTCTGTCTTGATGTGACGCACCATGCTGAATGTCCTTTCCATATCACAGTTAGAATTTGGCAGCACCAATAGCAGCTTCATCAGCTGAGAGAGCTCCCTGAATCTCTACTGCCCTGAGCTCACAGATGTGACTTTGGACAGCTTCCCCCAGAACTCATCAACTGGTAAATTCTTATAATTTGGTAATTTGGCACCAGTGCTTCCAGGTTAGATGAGACACAATCCAGGACTTCTAAATGAAGTTGTTCTCTGGCATCTGCCTTCATTACATTTGGAAATCTCTCTGCCAAAATCAAAATCTGCTCTGGTTTCACATCATCATGGTTCTCAGGATTGACCACTGACAGATTCGTCAAGATTTGATCTCTCACTGGGAATTTTTCCTCTTTTTTTTTTGAAAGCTTCTGATGTAGAATGCTCTCGAACCTCTGTAGAATTGCTTTGTTTGTGACTGGAGAGTGCTGATTTTCACATCGGAAAATCACATATTTGACGGAAGATGGATGTGTTAATAGTACCTGAAGGTACAGTATTAATTGAACAGAGTAAATTTTGCTCATGTTGTGATTGAATCTCTTTCAGAGCCTATAAACACAGAAAACTCAGATGAGTTAGTTGAGAGAGATAACAGGATGGCGTGTCCATTCATTTGATATTGAAATCATGTTTTTAGATGCAATATAACATCACACGTGTTTCAGTGGACAAAAAGGCAACGACAAGATTCAGAAATACACAGGGAGGTTTATAAATTATAAATTAATCTTGCAATTGCTTTTTCCTTCACTCCAATTCCGTGATTATTCTAGAGACTTTACCTTAAAATTTCAAACAGGTTCAATTCACCTTAAAATCAGCTCTCTGTAAAGGGGCACAGCAAGAAGATCATAGGGTTTGGAATTTTGAAAAAAAAAATCTTGTATGGTTGCAGAGATATGATGATTTTAGTAAAAATAAATAAATAAATAACTGTAATTACGCATTGACCCCCGCTGCGCCCCCCCCACACCCCTCTACTTAACGTTGTAGCACAAAATAGAAAGGGTGTACATGGTCCTAATTGGTTCTGTTTGAACCAGAAAAAGTTGTAGTTTTATGAGTGACTTAGTTTTGGAGGTGAATCCGAACAAATTCCTGGCAGTTGCGCGCCACCTGCTCCTGCAGCTCCAGCACTGAAAGTGAAACTAATTTATTGCCATTATTGAGCCTTCTGTTGAGCAAGTGAGCTTCCAAAGATGACAATTACAAAGAGACACTGCTTTATCATAACTGTGAAAGTTGAACACCAAATCAGTTAAAAAAAAAAACGATGATTTGTACCATGCATTAATTTCCTGGGTTCCAGAAATGCTGCTCTTCTTCATGCTCTATGCACTCACTGACTGGTCAGTAGGTTCGGGATGAACATTGCTCGCTTGCTCTAGATTCTGTGAGATTGTATGTAATTTGTGGGCATCAGGGAGCCGCTATCAATATGCGGGAGACTCCCAGAACTTCCGGGAGACTTGGGATGTCTGTAGAAGTGAGGCCTCCTTCAACTCTGTAGCTTCTGATGTTTAGAATAGGTGCTCCAGCACTAGCTGAAAAATCACCATAGCGCTGTCTGTGCATGTCAGATGCATGGTGTGGTGATATCATATGCCTTTGTTAGCCAGTTATCAGTACATCTGCATTTGATATTGGGACAACGGTCCTCAGAGCATCACCCTTCATCTGGTGAAACCACCCATAATGTAATGCAGGGGGCATGCAGTCTAAACCACATCTGTCAATGTCTGACATAGGCCAAGACACAGAGCTCCAGTATATTGAAGGTGGTTGCTGGAATCCTTACACCAAGGTGCATAGATTTCTGTGGCTACAAGCAGGCGAAGAGAGAGATAAAAAAGCACATTTGGTGCCATAGGTTGATTTGCTGCCATTTTAAACATAGATTTTATGGCTGATTTGAAATTTGTTGGCTGTTTCTGGAAGCTGTCAGCTGCTGAAGTTGGTCTCTTATAAAATGCTGCCAGTGCCAAAAACAAAAAGTATGACTCAGCTGTTGGTTTGTTTTCTGGTTGAAAAATTATTCTGTAAGCAGCAACAGATAATCCATCCTCATATGTGTTGGTCAAGCACCATGAAGGGGCATGGACTTCTGGCTATCAGTGGGGTGAATTTAACTGGGCCATATCTTTAGTCATGGGGGAGAAGTCCAATTCCACATCCACATCGCCCCCTGGTGGGCAGTGTATCAAAGTAAGGGACTGCCAGCCAAGGTGAAGTATGGTGGGGACTTCGTGTGCCCTGGCACCACCATGGTAGCCATGAAGGCTTGGCTGGAACCCCTGAAATGATGCGGCCAACGAAGCTCTGGCACCTCGCTCCAGGAGGGAACCAGCATCAGTGGTGTAGCTCCTCACTGGCCCGATCATCTCGCCCTATGGCCTGCCATTGGATTACTGCTGTGGAGTCAAGTGTGTCAGGGGTCCATGCCCCTGCCAAAGCAGCGTCACTATGCATGCCTCGAACTGCTCTTGATGAAGCATGGAGGTACCATATGCACCTGGGTGGAAGGTTTTAAGAGCGCGCGCCACTAAACCACCACTTCTGCAATCAACAGCCAGCTATGGAAAGTGTGATGAGCATACCACCTTCAAGGGGTACAGGGATACAATGGCTATGTCAAGCCAGCCCAGTAAACAACCCCGATTCCAAAAAAGTTGGGACAAAGTACAAATTGTAAATAAAAACAGAATGCAATGATTTACAAATCTCAAAAACTGATATTGTATTCACAATAGAACATAGACAACATATCAAATGTCGAAAGTGAGACATTTTGAAATTTCATGCCAAATATTGGCTCATTTGAAATTTCATGACAGCAACACATCTCAAAAAAGTTGGGACAGGGGCAATAAGAGGCTGGAAAAGTTAAAGGTACAAAAAAGGAACAGCTGGAGGACCAAATTGCAACTCATTAGGTCAATTGGCAATAGGTCATTAACATGAATGGGTATAAAAAGAGGATCTTGGAGTGGCAGCGGCTCTCAGAAGTAAAGATGGGAAGAGGATCACCAATCCCCCTAATTCTGCGCCGACAAATAGTGGAGCAATATCAGAAAGGAGTTCGACAGTGTAAAATTGCAAAGAGTTTGAACATATCATCATCTACAGTGCATAATATCATCAAAAGATTCAGAGAATCTGGAAGAATCTCTGTGCGTAAGGGTCAAGGCCAGAAAACCATACTGGGTGCCTGTGATCTTCGGGCCCTTAGATGGCACTGCATCACATACAGGCATGCTTCTGTATTGGAAATCACAAAATGGGCTCAGGAATATTTCCAGAGAACATTATCTGTGAACACAATTCACCGTGCCATCCGCCGTTGCCAGCTAAAACTCTATAGTTCAAAGAAGAAGCCGTATCTAAACATGATCCAGAAGCGCAGACGTCTTCTCTGGGCCAAGGCTCATTTAAAATGGACTGTGGCAAAGTGGAAAACTGTTCTGTGGTCAGACGAATCAAAATTTGAAGTTCTTTATGGAAATCAGGGATGCCATGTCATTCGGACTAAAGAGGAGAAGGACGACCCAAGTTGTTATCAGCGCTCAGTTCAGAAGCCTGCATCTCTGATGGTATGGGGTTGCATTAGTACGTGTGGCATGGGCAGCTTACACATCTGGAAAGACACCATCAATGCTGAAAGGTATATCCAGGTTCTAGAGCAACATATGCTCCCATCCAGATGAAGTCTCTTTCAGGGAAGACCTTGCATTTTCCAACATGACAATGACAAACCACATACTGCATCAATTACAGCATCTTCAACAAGGCAGATTATCTACTCTCATCCATTTGTCTCACAAAATGCATGAGATCCAAGATGGCAGCACTCTGTTTGTCTCGTCCGACCTGCTGTTAAATTTGTTGCCTTGTTTGTCTAAATGTTATATGTTTTTACATTTTGCGCGACACTCAAAATCCCAATTTTAAGTTTGGATAAAATCATACATGTTTTGATAGACTTTTAGTTACCTGCAACCTGCTGCGTTGGGAGAAGCTAAGGCTAAAATTTAAGGCTACCTGTAGCACTATACTGGGCCGCCAACATTAATCAACACGTACTTCTTGTCGGTAATTCGGCGATTGGAAAGTCGCTGTTGTTCCCTGAAGGTCTTCCTGGATTACAAACTTGTGGAGCTCGGGGATTACCGTGACTGTGAGGGCAGCTGCAGCTCAGGTTGGTGATTTTCGCCTTTTTTCCTGGGCTTGTGGGCTGTCTGCCTGTTGAGCTGCATCGGGTCATCAGCACCAGTCGGTTACTCGCTCCGGAAAGCGAACGATAACCGATTGGAAAGTCGTAGTTGTTGGATACTGGGCTTGCTGGGGCCCGTGGGTTATCGTGGCAGCGGGACACTTGCAGTTAAGGTTGGTGATTTTTTTTTTGCCTCATCTGAATTCTCCAGCTGCGTATTTCCCACGTTCTCGCGCTGCTGTTGGCTTTGTCTGTCTGCTCCTCCGCAGAGAGGAGGGGGGTGTCTGTACGACTTCTATAACATCACGGCACGAGCATCATGAAGGTACTGTTTTTTTATGTAGTTATCCACATTTTTGGGCTATGGGACTCTTCAGGGAATTCAGAAGGCAACGCAAGTGTCTTGATGCATCTTCACATGCATCTCCCATCAAAACACACGGACACCCTGTTTATATCTTGGGTGACTAGTCTTACGACATTGGATATTGTGCCAAAGATCTCATTCATCTTTGCTATTATGCCTGAGAGCATAGCCTTTCCATCTAAGTCTGTATTGTACTCTCCAAACAAACAGTGTAGTCCCCCATTAAAAAATTTAAGGCAACGATTTCTGGTGATGTTGTTGCTTTTATTGGCCGGAATAAATCCAAATCCTGGCCCTGCTGAAATTGTTCTTACTCCTCTGGAATTTTCAAGTCGGTCAGGCCTGGGGATTGTGCATTTAAATGTTCGCAGTTTATTGCCAAAATTGGACCAAGTACAGATTTGGGCCAACACGACCAAAGCAGATATCTTGGTTATCTCTGAGACGTGGCTTAAAAAATCCATATCAAATCACGATATTGCCTTGGTAGGGTATAACATATTCCGAACTGATCGTAAAAGTAAAGGGGGCGGGGTTGCATTGTATATTAAGTCAAACTTGCACGCATCTGTTCTTAAATCAGTTTCTCTTCCTAAACAGTTTGAATTGTTGGCTATTGATCTGGAATATGGAAAGGATTGTCACTTGTGTTTAGTCGGCTGCTATAGACCACCTGCAGCTATTAGTGATGCTCTATCCTCATTATCGGCTGTCTTAACTGACCTACTGACCAAGGATTTTGTTTTATTGGGCGATTTAAATTGGGACTGGATGTCAACGAACTCAGATCAGTTCAAAGCCTTTTGTGACTCTGTGAATCTCACTCAACTGATTGAATCATCTACACGACTTAATCATAAGAATCCCAGCAAGTCCAGTTTATTAGATGTTATACTCACAAATAAACCCCATAAGTATTCTCATATTGGGGTTTTTCCTGATGATGTCAGTGATCACTGTGCGATAGTTGCTATAAGAAATTGCAAAATTCCCAAAGCAAAACCTAGGATTGTTATAAAGAGGAACTTTAAGCTGTTTGATATGCAAGGCTTTTTGCACGATCTGTTTTTAGCTGACTGGGACAGGATATTGTTAATACCTGATGTGTCCATTGCTTGGCAGTATTTCCACACCTTGTTTCAGAAAATTGTGAACAGGCATGCACCTGTTAAGAAATTCAGAGTAAAAGGCCGTGATAATTCATGGTTTTCGAATGAATTATCTGAACTTATTCATGAAAGAAATTTGGCCTGGGCCACAGCCAGGAAGTCGGACTCAGAAAGGGATTGGGTAGCTTTTAGAGCATTGAGAAATAAATGCACAGCACTGATACGCAGATTAAAATCTGATTATTATCTAAATGAAACTTCACAAAATATTAATAATCCTCTTAAATTTTGGAAAACTATAAAGTCTCTTTCTCCTTTGACATTATGTAATGACTTTCCTGATTATATTTTATTAAATGATCAGTCTATTACAAATAAGCTTGATATTGTAAATAGTTTTAATAAGCATTTTATTTCTTCAGGGTTAATTTTTAAAGAATCTTCTGTGAGTGATGCACCAAACTTATCTCCTCCTTTGAGAAGAAATGGTCCTATATTTAGCTTTTCAGCCATCACAAGAAATGAGGTTGTAAAGGCCCTAAAAAATCTGGATGTTAAGAAGTCTGCAGGGCCTGATGAAATTGAGCCTTATTTCTTAAAATTAGCTGCGGAGATTATTGCTGGGCCACTGTCTTATATTTTCAATTTATCACTAGAACAGAATGTTGTCCCAGATGTCTGGAAATCTGCTTTGGTTGTACCCCTGCTGAAAGGTGGCGATCCAACCATTTTAGATAATTATAGACCAATATCTAAGCTGTCAATTATTGCCAAAATTCTTGAATCTATTGTTAGTGAACAACTAAAGGATTTTCTGGTTAGTAAATGCATTCTGTCTAAGTTTCAGTCAGGCTTTAGAAAGAACCATAGTACAGTAACTGCTACTATGAAAGTTTTAAATGATGTCATTTGTGCGTTAGATTGTGGAAAATCCTGTGCTGCAGTTTTTATTGATTTGACTAAAGCCTTTGATACTGTCAATCATAGGATCCTTTTATCACGTCTTTACAGTATTGGTCTTTCAGAGTCCACAGTAGGTTGGATTTCTAACTACCTAAATGATAGGACCCAGAGGGTACAAATTAAGGGGTTACTTTCTGACAGGCTTAATGTTGACACTGGAGTGCCACAGGGGTCTATTTTGGGCCCCCTGCTATTTACATTATATATTAATAATCTTGGTGATAATTTATCTGATGCAAGTATACACTTATATGCAGATGATACTGTAATTTATTGTTCTGCACCCTCTATTGACAGGTGCATTTTAAAGCTGCAGGAAGCATTTGTAAGGGTTCAGCACAATCTTTTATCACTGAAATTGGTATTAAATGATAAGAAAACTAAATATATGATCTTTTCAAGGAGCCGGAAGTGTATTTCTTCTATACCAACTTTTTATACGCTGCAGGGCAGATCCATAGAATTGGTCTCCTCCTACAAATATTTAGGCTTTGTGTTGGAGGAAGATCTATCTTTTAAACTCCATGTAAAACAATTGCTTTTTAAGCTAAGATTAAAATTGGGGTTTTATTATCGCAATAGTGCTTGCTTTTCTCAGTCTGCCAGAAGAAAGTTGGTAGAAGCTACATTTTTACCTGTTCTAGATTATGGGGATATTTTTTATAGAAACACCACTAAGGCACTTTTACAATCTTTAGATTCTGTTTATCATTCCGCGTTAAGATTTATATCTCGTAAAAATCACTCTACGCACCACTGTGTATTGTATAATCTAGTAGGCTGGCCATCATTACATATTAGACGGCATAAGCATTGGCTCCTCTTTGTATATAAGGCGATACTTGGTCAGTTTCCTTTGTATATCTGTAGTCTTTTATCTTGTAGCAATCAAGGGTATAATCTACGCTCAAGTAGTTACATTCTTTTAAATGTCCCTAAAATGAAGACAGAATTTGGTAAAACTGCTTTTAGTTATTGTGCCTCAGCTGCGTGGAATGAGATTCAAAAATCACTCAGACTTGCTAGTTTTATGTCTGTCAACGAATTCAAATTTTATCTTAATCATACATTCAATACTGTTTGCACTTGTTTTTAATTTTTGATCTTGTTTTATGTATTTACTTAACTATACATTGTTTTCTATGTATTTACTATACCACACATGCAAAATTGTTTGCACTTGTTTTATTTTTGATTTTGTTTTATGTATTTTCTTTTGTATTGTATTCTATATTTTATATTTATTTTATTTTTTTTGTTTTTTTTGTATCTTGTGTGTTGTAATGTGTGCTGCTGCCTTGGCCAGGGCTCACTTGTAAAAGAGATATTTATCTCAATGTGATTTTGTTTCCCTGGTTAAACAAAGGTAAATAAAAATAAATAAATAAAAAATAAAAATCATGGCTGCGTAGAAGAAGGGTCCGGGTACTGAACTGGCCAGCCTGCAGTCCAGATCTTTCACCCATAGAAAACATTTGGCGCATCATAAAACGGAAGATACAACAAAAAAGACCTAAGACAGTTGAGCAACTAGAATCCTACATTAGACAAGAATGGGATAACATTCCTATCCCTAAACTTGAGCAACTTGTCTCCTCAGTCCCCAGACGTTTACAGACTGTTGTAAAGAGAAAAGGGGATGTCTCACAGTGGTAAACATGGCCTTGTCCCAACTTTTTTGAGATGTGTTGTTGTCATGAAATTTAAAATCACCTAATTTTTCTCTTTAAATGATACATTTTCTCAGTTTAAACATTTGATATGTCATGTATGTTCTATTCTGAATAAAATATGGAATTTTGAAACTTCCACATCATTGCATTCCATTTTTATTTACAATTTGTTCTTTGTCCCAACTTTTTTGGAATCGGGGTTGTACTTGGGTCAGTGCCATCAGGTGTCAGCTCGCTGACTCTACAATCAACCGCTTCACATGTGAATGTTGCACCAATATGCGGCTCTTGTAGTTCCATCCTGCAACAACACCTGTGGAGGACACAAGCACGAAAGTGGGCAGCCTGCTTGCATGTGAGCAAAGGCTTGCAACCTCGGTTTATGTTTACTATACCCGCAACAAGCCCTAGTCAAGAACAACAACCTCCTCTACGTTGTACGCTTTGGCAGCCATCTGGCAACCATGACGAGCCTCGGGCAAACCCATCTGGAACCCGTGCCTCCAATAAGCCCAGACATGTGCATAACTTCATCTCTCTCCCCGTGATCACAAGTGACAGGGATTGGAGAGAGAGAAATCTTTAGTCAGTGTCTTCATAGTCTCAGAGAGGGTTTTGAATCACTTTTTGGGCTTTTTTTTCCTTTGGATGTTGGCTGGCATTGAGTACTTTGCAGCTTGGATGGATGTAGACAGTCACTGAATCAAAGTCTGGGCCTGGTAGTCCTTTTTTTTGGAGTTAGCATATGGGCATCTGAGCCAGGGGTGGGGTGTAATAGCCATCTTCTGGCTTTTGGACATTCAGGCACTGGTTGCATGGGTGTAGATCAGTGGTGGGTCAGGGTAAGAGCGATCCACTGGGATCAATAATAGTGAGTCCACATGCTGAAGTTGGCCTACAAGCACTTTCTGCACAGGATGACTGCAAACTCTATAAGTGGTCCCAGTACAGATGTCAGTGAATACAGAAAGGCAAACTAACTGGTTTGAATTGGCTATTTATTGCAAATACACCATCTATACAGGGTCGCAGGCAAGCTGGAGCCTATCCCAGCTGACTACGGGCGAGAGGTGGGGTACACCCTGGACAGGTTGCAAGGTCATCGCAGGGCTGACACATAGACAAACAACCATTCACACTCAAATTCACACCTACGGTCAATTTAGAGCCACCAATTAGCCTAACCTGCATGTCTTTGGACTGTGGGGTAAACCGGAACACCCAGAGGAAACCCACGTAGACATGGGAAGAACATGCAAATTCCACACAGAAAGGCTCTCGCTGGGCCCTGGGCTCAAACCCAGAACCTTCTTGCTGTGAGGCGACAGTGCTGCCCATCATTGATTCAAGAGGTGAAATAGTTGCTTGAAAACCACCATCCATTTTATTTCCCACCTAACCTGATGATTAGAAGAGTTCACTCTTGCTTGAATTAAATGTACACTTAAAAGAATTATTCTGACATGGATTACTGTTTTTAACAAACAGACGAGAGCCTTGGTATGGAATCGTTTCTTTATTGAGTTATCTTGATGAATTCTTTACAGTGTCTATGCTAACAGGTGATCATGTTGGAAGAGGTGAGACACAAAGCATAATGGCCCATGTATGAGATGAGTAATTTATTTTGACCTTTTGATTACTCTCTGCTGTCTGCCCCAGTCTCTTTAAAACATATGAACTCAAATATGTTGTATGAGCATCACAAACTTTGATGGATACTCTCTGAAACCTGGTTAGTCTGTATTGCATCAAGACAAAACACAACAACGAGGTAATGTTTGTTGTCTGACATAACGCCTAAGAGACCAGTTATCAGTTCTCACATTTAACGATGGAGCATCTCTCACAGGTATCCGACGAATCAAAGGTGTTAAAGACAAAACAGCTTAATGACTTCACACTCTCATCTATTTCTGGTCATTGAAAACTGCAAACTGATCCTGTATACAATATTACACCATCCTGTTTATCCTTCATCTTTCCCTAGTGATTCATTTAGCATATTGCTGCATTCGCTCCAGGTTCTTGTATCACCATTTATAGTTTATTCTTTCTTTATAATGAAAATAAAGGAAGGGTTTTTTTTTTACTTTTTGATGGCTCATGTCTGGTTGTTCAAGCCTCAGATCAAATAAGCTTTATCATTAAAGAGTAATGTTTATTAATTGTTAAAACTTTTGGATAAAAAACATTTTTGTCATGCATCTATAATTGGTGTTTTATTCTAATTTTCCTTATTTTTATTTGTTTGGTATGTATAAGTTGCACTTTTCTTTGGGAACTTCCAAAATAAGAGGATATACAGTTTGATTATGGGCTCGGACCAACAGAAGGCAATAAAACTTCTCAGTAAACTTCGTGAGATCAGCATGGTCAGATTTACAGATGCAGATGAACAATGTACAAGTGTAACACACACACACACACAGAGGGAGGTACATGATGCTTCTTCTTCACAGACATTTTCATTGCACTCCTTTCAGCTTATCCTTATTATAAACATGCAATAGGGCGGCACGGTGGTGTAGTGGTTAGCACTGTCGCCTCACAGCAAGAAGGTCCTGGGTTCGAGCCCCGTGGCCGGCGAGGGCCTTTCTGTGTGGAGTTTGCATGTTCTCCCCGTGTCCGCGTGGGTTTCCTCCGGGTGCTCCGGTTTCCCCCACAGTCCAAAGACATGAAGGTTAGGTTAACTGGTGACTCTAAATTGACCGTAGGTGTGAGTGTGAATGGTTGTCTGTGTCTATGTGTCAGCCCTGTGATGACCTGGCAACTTGTCCAGGGTGTACCCTGCCTTTCGCCCGTAGTCAGCTGGGATAGGCTCCAGCTTGCCTGTGACCCTGTAGAAGGATAAAGCGGCTAGAGATAATGAGATGAGATAAACATGCAATACACACACATCCTAATCGAACATGTTAGCACCCATCTTGACTAGTTGTATTTTTTTATGAACCTTTACCAGTTTGACTTCTCACTTTGAGCCCATCTAATTATTCACACGATGCAGCAGTGATTGGGAGAGTGTACACCATCAAATGGCAGATATGTTTTATTCTGCATGTGTCACTGTGCAAATCTAAAGTCCTTCCCGCACCATGCAATTGGGCAAGTTGGGCAGCGCCGATCTCCATGTTGATTGCCCTCAGCCTCTCACCTATACAGCTAGGGTTATAGTGGGGGGCTAGTCCTCTGGTAACTGCAAGAGTTTGACTTCCCACTCGCATCTGTATTGCAGCGTGCCTTGCCAGAGAGCAGTAGGTACTATTTTTATGATGGTCTTCGGTATGACCCAACCGCGAGTAGAACTCACGATCTCCCGGTCGAAAGGTAGACACGCTAACCACTAGGACAACTCACAGGCTGCCATTAATGTAATATAATATAAATCCAAGACACTTATTATAGTGTACCCAAATAATTACTGCATCAGAATTAAAATAAATGTGATCAATGCACTTAATTGTTCATATCTATTTTACACCATAATCCCATTTCTTTTAAGCTGCATAAACTTTGATGGTAGTCTAACAATGAGATACAGTGTTTTTCTGAACCATGGATAGAACAGGCTAACCACTAGGACAACTCGTGGTAACTGTGCAAATTAATTTTCATGATTCATCCATGTGTTAGATACGGTACATGAAGTGCAGGGGTCACCATTTCCAGTTCTGGTAGGCCTGATTGCTGAGAAAAAAGAAAAGAAACACCTGATTTTCCTTTCCAGTTAATTCTTAGGTTTAGTAAATGTGCTAGAAAAAAAGAAAACAAATCACCAAACAGTGCTGGACTCAGGCCTCCAGGACTGGAATTGATGGCCCTCAGTGCCATGTTTCAGATTGAAGTGTTCGGAAAGGGTGTCATTTCTATAAACTTTCTCTTTTGTTTCACATTCACCACTTTGAATTACTAAATAATATAAATTATTATTCTTTCTCACACAGAATATTATAATCAGCATAACTTTGCAAGTCAATTTATTCAGCTAATTCCTCGTTATCTGTATAGCTGAATGCCTGTTAATCAGTGAGGAGGCCTCATGTTAGAAATACCATTTAAATGGTTCATTCTTTTATTTAAATCCAAATGTAGTATAATTAAAATAATTATTCATACTTCAGTCATTGCTTTTATGAAAGATGTTGAGAGCCTTGGTAGATGATTATTTGTTTACTGTTTTATTATCATGACTTGCCTTCTAATTGTTTATGGTGTTCCTGCAATCAGTTCATCGTGAATGGCCAACATGGTTTATTGACTTAATGGCCTATATATGAGATGAATAACTTATTTTGACTATTTGATGGCGGCACGGTGGTGTAGTGGTTAGCACTGTCGCCTTACAGCAAGAAGGTCCTGGGTTCAAGCCCCGGGGCCGGCGAGGGCCTTTCTGTGTGGAGTTTGCATGTTCTCCCCTTGTCCGGGTGCTCCGGTTTCCCCCACAGTCCAAAGACATGCAGGTTAGGTTAACTGGTGACTCTAAATTGAGCGTAGGTGTGAATGTGAGTGTGAATGGTTGTCTGTGTCTATGTGTCAGCCCTGTAATGACCTGGCGACTTGTCCAGGGTGTACCCCGCCTTTCGCCCGTAGTCAGCTGGGATAGGCTCCAGCTTGCCTGCGACCCTGTAGAAGGATAAAGCGGCTAGAGATGATGAGATGAGATGACTATTTGATTACTCTTTGCTGTCTGCTCCAGTCTCTTTAAAACATATGACCACAGATATGCCATATGAGTATCACAAACTTTGATGGATACTCTCTGAAACCTCATTAGTCTGCATTACATCAGGACAAAACACAACAATGAGGTAATGGTTGTCAGTTGAGATAACACCTAAGAGACCAGTTATCAGTTCTCACATTTAATGATGGAGAATCTCTCACAGGTATCTGACTAATCAAAGGTGTTAAAGACAAAACAGTTTAATGACTCCATACTCTGTGTATGTACAACATTGCATCATCCTTTATCCTTCATGTTACCTTAATGATTAGTTGTACAGTGCATTAGGGCCACTTTTCAGAGAGGTGATACAATCTTTTTGCCAAACCTTTAACAAATAAATTTCATGCCTTAAGTTCAATTTTGCATCAAAGCTTTATTCTTAATAATAAAATAGTTATCAGAGTTTACCAGAAAATTGCAGTTGGTCTGACCAGTCACATGTTTTTGAATGCAAGCCTTATTGCAA
Organism: Neoarius graeffei; assembly: GCF_027579695.1. NCBI lineage: Eukaryota > Metazoa > Chordata > Actinopteri > Siluriformes > Ariidae > Neoarius > Neoarius graeffei. Next base: position 2,624,744 of record NC_083570.1, read on the forward strand.
GTACTGTAATAAGGCAGCCATGGCCTAAAGGTTAGAGAAATAGTCTTGGGCCCAGAGAGTTGCTGGTTTGATTTCCTGGACCAGCAGGAAAATCCATGGCTGAAGTGCCTTTGAGCAGGGCACCTAACCCCTATGTGTGTGTGCTTGTTGTACATCACTCTGGATAAATTCATCACTCTGCTAAATTATTGTAATTCACTGAATAGTGCAGTAAATAACATTTCAGAAATCAGAAATTACAATCTCAGAGCATGCTGGGCTAAAAGAGTAGGCAAAGTAGACCATGATCGAGTAAAGAGAGTTCAGGGGTCTTGCTCAAGGCTATGTACTCTTTAGTAAACTTAACCACTAATCATACCTTTCTGATATTTAAGAGATAAATGTTTCCATATTCTGAAGACCCTTATGAGAGAAAAAGCAAGGATCCAAATGCCCTTATCTGGACCAGGGATACCAGGGTCCCACCCTGGAGCCAGGCCTGGGAGAGGGGCTCATCGGTGAGCGCCTAGTGGCCGGGCCCAGCCTGAATGAGCAACACAGAACCACTCTCTTATGGACCCACTACCCGCAGGAGGTGTCATAAGGGTCTGGTGCATTGTGGATCGGGTGGCAGCCAAAGGCAGAAGCCCTGGCGTACTCATCTCCAACTGACAAAACTGGCTTTTGGGACATGGAATGTCACCTCTCTGGTGGGGAAGGAGCCTGAGCTTGTGTGTGAGGTTGAGAGGTGCTGACTAGATATAGTTTGGCTCACCTCAATGCATAGCTTGGGCTCTGTAACCAATTTCCTGGAGAGGGGTTGGACTCTCTTCCATTCTGGAGTTGCCAAGGGTGAGCGGCACCAGGCAGGGGTGGGGCTATTGGTAGCCCCCCAGTTCAGCGCACTAACATCAGAGTTCTCCCCAGTAAACAAGAGGGTCATTTCCCTGCATCTTCGGGTTGGGGAACAGTCTCTGACTGTCATTTGCGCTAAGGGGCCAAATGGTAGTTCAGAGTACCTGGCCTTCTTGGAGTCCTTAAGTGGGGTACTAGACAGTGCACCATGAGGGGACTCCATTGTTTTACTGGGGGACTTCAATGCTCATGTGGGCAATGATGGTGAGACCAGAAGGAGTGTGATTGGGAGGAGCGGCCTGCCCGATCTGAACCTGAGAGGTGTTCTGTTGTTGGACTTCTGTACCATGCACAGTTTGGCCATAATGAACACCATGTTCGAGCATAAGGGTGTTCATAAGTGCATGTGGCATGAGGATAACCTAGGCCGTAGATCAATGATTGACTTTGTAGTCATTTCATCTGATCTGTGACCATAAGTCTTGGACACTCAGGTAATGAGAGGAACAGAGCTGTCAACTGATCACTACCTGGTGGTGAGCTGGATCAGATGGCAGGGGAGGAGGCCAGACAGACCTGGTAGGCCCAAATGTGTAATGAGGGTATGCTGGGAATGTCTGGCGGAGGCTGCCATCCATCGGATCTTCAACTGCCACCTCCAGTTGAGCTTCAACTGCATGCTGGGGGAGGATGGGGACCATCTGAGTCTGAGTGGACCATGTTCCATACCTCCATTGCTGAGGCAGCCATGCAGAGCTGTGGCTGCAAGGTTGTTGGTGCCTGTCGTGGTGGTAATCCCCAAATCTAGTGGTGGACACCTGCAGTGAGGTGAGCCATCAAGCTGAAGAAGGAGTCCTGTCAGGCTTGGTTAGCCTGTGGGTCTCCAGAGGCAGCTGACAGATACCGATGGGCCAAGCAGAACATGGCTCTGGTGGTCACTGAAGCAAAAACTCGGGTGTAAGAGGAGTTTGGTGAGGCCATGGAAAGTGACTTTTGATCAGCCTCAAAGAGATTCTAGCAAACCATCCAGCAGATCAGGAAGGGGAAGCAGTGCTCTGTCCTGACTGTTTACAGTGGGGATGGAGTGCTGTTGACCTCAATTGTCTGTCAGGGCTGCCCTTTGTCACCAGTTCTGTTTATAACTTTTATGGGCAAAATTTCTCAGCACAGCCCAGAGGCGGAGGGTGTCTGGTTTGGTGGCATCAGGATTGCATCTCTGCTTTTTGCAGATGATGTGGTCCTGTTGACTTCATCAATCTGTGACCTCCAGCATGCGCTGGGATGGTTTGCAGCCGAGTGTGAAGCAGCTGGGATGAGGATTAGCACCTCCAAGTCTGTGGCCATGGTGCTCAGCCGGAAATGGGTGGAGTGCCTACTTCAGGTCAGGGGGGAGTTGCTATCTCAAGTGGAGGAGTTTAAGTATCTCAGGGTCTTGTTCACGAGTAAGGATAGGGGGGAGTGGGAGTTGGACAGACAGATTGGGGCTAGTGTCCACATCACTGCTGATGCTAAACTGGTCTGTTGTGGTAAAGAGAGAGCTAAGCCAAAAGGCAAAGCTCTCAATTTACTGGTCCATCTACATTCCCACTCTCACCTATGGTCACAAGCTGTGGATAGTGACCAAAAGAATGAGATCACTGATACAAGTGGTTGAAATTAGTTTTCTCCACAGGGTGGCTGGGCTGTCCCTTAGAGACAGAGTAAGAAGCTTGGTCATTTGGGAGAGACTCAGAGTAGAACCACTGCTCCTCCACATAGAAAGGACTCAGTGGAGGTGGTTCGGACACCTTGTTAGGATGCCCCCTGGACGCCTCCCAGGGGAGGTTCTCTGGGCATGCCCCACCAGGAGGAGACCCGGGGCAGACCCAGGACATGCTGGAGAGATTACATCTCTTGGCTGGCCTGGGAACACCACAGTATTACCCCAGAAAAGCTGGTGGAGATGGCCGGGGAGAGGGAAGTCTGGGCTGCTCTGCTTAGGCTGCTAACTCTGTGACCTGGACCCAGATAAGTGGCAGAAAATGGATGGATGGATGGATGGATGGATGGATGGATGTTTCCATATTACAAATGAAGAAATGCCCATATTGTGTCACATGAACAAGGCTCGACTTTTGTTTGCCTGGGTTTTGCTTCACTTGTTCGGTGTATGGTGGTTTGAAAGTGCAAAAGGCATAAAGAAACAAAGGAGACATAACAGTAAAAACACTAGTTACATATAACTGTGGGTCTATGAAAACTAGATAAGCATTCGGGGTTGTTTTAACGCCTGAATAAAACAACCTCGTGTTCACACACTCTCTCATGTGTGTGAACACACATGGTGAGGCTTTTACCAGAAATTCATATGGTAACTACTCTGATGATGTAGTATTTTGCTATAAACTATCAACAGTTATCTGTCCCTGTAACCTCTTCGTATAATCACAATTACATTCATAAAGCTAAAGTCTCAGATAGCTTCACTTCATGGTAGACATCGGTAGCTGATTTTTAGCCTTCCAGAGGTCAAACAGCATGTTTTCCAGACCTGTCTGTTGGAATATATGAGAGCCGGGGAGCTGCCTTGACAACCAGGAGGGCATGACTTCCATCCCCAGAAAGTTTTGTCATGTTGAAAACTGCTGTGGGTCAAGCACAGGATGAATTCATCCATCATAGGCAGGAAGGCATATGTGAGCATCCTTGAGGCATACCTGAGGCTTATGTAGGCTACCAGGGGTTACCATAGCATTCTGTCGCATCCATTGAGCTCAAAATGTTCAAGGAACAACATTCTGCAGAAAGTGAAAAGTTTGCCTAGGGGGTGTGGCTTAGGTCATCTTGCCATGGGTATGCCCTACTGCAACTGTGAAAACCGCACACACTGCCATTATTGTCATAAAGCCATACATCACTATATGTCACTGCCACCACTGGTTTTACTGGCATCTTCCATCGTTACCATTGCAGCTACAGTGGCTTCATTTACATATTTACTCCACCCAAATTTATGCAGTGGGTCACTTCCAAAATCTGCCAGAACGACCATGGTAGACCCCAGCCACAGTTCTCATGGTTCATCTGGCTATGTTTGACCTTGGCATAACTTGCATTCGATTTCACCTATCCTATTTGCCAAGGGTGGTGTTTTTACATCTGAATAACCTATACTAGCATGTTATGAGGAACATTTTTTCCTAAGACTGACTAGAAGGGCACTTGGATATGATTGCTGTGCTCACTACACCGCAAGGGATTATTATAATGATCTTTTTCTGGATTGAGCCATCAAAATGATGGATCCCATCATACATGTGTTCATCTGTCTGAGAAGAGTCCATTATATATCGATATATAGAGAGCACATCAGGCACTTATATTTAAAAGTAGTTAGTAATCTAGAATCTAGAATCCATAATAAGGGAATCAGTGGATATACTAATAGGTGTTTTGAAAAGTAAACATACAATATGGCCAGAAGTTTGTAGACACCTGACCATCACACCAATTTATGGGCCTTCCTCAAACTGTTGCCACAAAGTTGGAAGTGCACAATTGTATAGGATGTCTTTGTTTGCTCTAGCATACAAAGCATTACAGTTCCCCTTCTTGGGAACTAAGGGTCTTGCACAAACCTGTTCCATCATAACGATGCTCTTCTACACAAAGCTAGCTCCAGGAAGACATGGTGTGTGAAGGTTGGAGTGAAGAACTCGAGTGTCCTGCACAGAGCCCTGACTGAACTCAACCCCACTGAACACCTTTGGGATGAACTGGAACTGGAGTCTCAACATCCCAACATTAGTGTCTGATATCGCTAATGATCTTGTAGCTGAATGAACACAGTCCCCACAGCCACGCCCCAAAATCTAGTGGAGCTTATTATAATGGAAAAAGGGGAATAAATCTGGAATGAGATACTTAACTCATAGGATATATGAGTGTGGTGGTCAGGTCTCTATAAACGTTTGGCCTGTAATCACAGAATTCATGTAATCATAATTTTGCAAGCATTGTGAGGCCTCTGCCCTGCATGAATGCTGCCTGGAATTTACATAAGTTATCAGCATGCGATGTGATGGTCAAACTGACTAGAACAAATATCTTCTGTATCAAGAATCAAGGCTGCATGGAGCGCCCATGTCTACACGTTTCGTGATAAGATGCCGACATGATTTGCTTATGTACTAGTCCTTTATCTACTTCACTCCTTTTTCATGCTCCCTGTTCCCATGCTTTGTGTGTGTGTATATATATATATATATATATATATATATATATATATATATATAAAATTTCTTACAGTTTGTTAAATATCCTAGAGCAAGTAGAGCTTTGATATTGACTCTGTGTCTGGTTCCTACTTCCTCTCCAAGTGCTTGTCCTGATGCAGCAACAGACAACTCCATAGCAGACTGATTAATTGAGCCTGTCTCTGGAGTTAAGGATTGAACCTAATATGACCTTATAGTGTATGTCAAAAAGTCAAAGCCCTTCCTGTTCCAGTACCTGGTCTTCCCAAGCTGTCTCCTATCCAAGTACTAACCAGGCCCTTAAGGCACATTGGGCGGCACCAATCTCCATTTCAGTAGCCCTCGGCCTCTCACCTGTTACATAGCTAGGGTTACAGTGGGGAGTCCTCTGTTAACCACAAAAGTTTGACTCCCTACTCACATCTGTATTGTGGCACTTCACCAGATGGCAGTAGGTACCATTTTTATGATGGTCTTTGGTATGAACTCGTGATTTCCTGGTCGATAGGTGGACACGCTAACCACTAGGCCAACTTGTGGTATAGTGTATGGACATGATTTGAAATCCTACTATAGTGCCCATATTGTTTCAGTTGGTCCTGCACCATGCACACATCAGATTCATTTTTTTTTAAACAAGGCAAATGAACAGAGCCAATTGTGTATTCTTGCATATAGTTAAAATTAAGCATAACCCCAGCTTAAAGATTTATTGTGCTGTCCGAACAGCAGTATCAGTCTTAGTTTAATGATATCACTACCTGTCCAAATGCATTGCTTGGGCTCTACTAGTTTAAATCATCACACTGATAAATTTGTCCTTAATTCCTATGGGCAAGATCAACTGACCTACAGTGTGCTAAATTTGCACTTCACTTCTTGATCTTGACTTTGGACACTGTATCAGTGGAGAAACTAGACAACATTTAACAATTAATATTTCTCCATTCAATAATATCGGTAGACAGAAAGATAGGTCACGTTATTAATCCCAAGGAGGTAAATTCACAAACAAAAGTCACCATTTGGAAGTTTCTTCTCTAGTTTCTCCACTGTGAAAATAATATCTATTCGTTTGTTAGTTTTTCACGTTTTATAATATTTAAAATGTCGTCGCTTAAACAGGGTTCCTATGGGTTATGGTATTTCTGGAATATCATGGACTTTTATTTAAAAAAAAAAAGTCTATTCCAGACATTGAAAGTCAGGGGTTTTGATCTTTTTTTTTTTTTTTTTTCAGACAAGACAACAAAAGTGCTAAAATATAGTGTGTTCAGAGATGTTTGACTGGCAGTGTCGATGTGCATTCAGCACATTTTCTGCTTTCTCTTCATTTGGTTTTGCGTGTTTAGATGAAATCATTTTCAGGCACCAGACAGCCATCTAATTCAACCATAAAGGCCTCTCCTTTTTATCCGTACTCCTCATACAACAGGAGAGGGTAGTGAACCATTTCAATGCACTTACTTTTTATATTCACCAGAGGGCAGCATACCCCTACACACACAGACACTAATGTACATAAACATTATTTGAAAGCATTAATGGAAAATATTCATAATTCTGATCAACTGATGTTTCTTGATTGTGTTACAGGTTCACTCAGCAGAGCAACAATGATGTAAATAAAACACTTAAGCACCAGAGAACAATACAGCAGAACAAGACTATTTTTTGCAGCAATATTAAAGCAGTAATTGAAATATAAAGAGAATAGAAAACTAAAGGGATTACATACACTGGACTATGAGCTGAAAAGTTATGCAATCAGACGTGGGAGTTAACAGCCCTTATTATTCACCTAATTTAATAATTCACTGATTTCTGTTGTTTCATTCCAATTCCTCATTTATCACCAGAGGGCAATTAAATCATGCAGTGCACATACTTATGATTATCGCCAGAGTTCAGCATCATCACACATAATTAATAATGTCCAAGGTGCAGCAAACATTGTGAACACACATGATGCTTTTTTTTTTCCTCCTGTGGAAGGATTTTTTAAAAATACATCAGTTTTATACTTAGTTTGTTATTTGTTATCCAATATTTTAACCAGGGCTCAGAAAGAGAATAAGAAATCTGCGATTTCATGCTGGGCAGAACATAGATTTTCTATTCTTATTTTTATGTCTTATGGCTTTCTTTTTCCTTTTTTCTCCCAAACATTGCGAAACAAAGTGAAAAAGAGTTAGTTACATTCCTTTTCCAGAGGTTGTAGTTAGGCCTAATATAAAGGAAGAAGAATGAGTAGAAGACTTTATTTGTCACATGCACACTCAAGCATAGTGAAATTCATCCTCTGCATTTAACCCATCTGAAGCACTGGACACACACACAAGTGAGCAATGAGCACACACACATCCAGAGCAGTGGGCAGCTATGCTACATAACCCAGGGAGCAGTTGGGGGTTAGGTGCCTTGCTCAAGGGCATTTCAGTCCATGGCTGCCCCATGTTAACCTAACCACCTGTCTGTGGGGAAACCAGAGTGCCCAGAGGAAACCCATGCAAACTCTACACAGAAGGGCCCCCATCAGCCGCTGGGCTTGAACCCAGAACCTGCTTGCTGTGAGGTGACAGTGCTAACCACTACACTACTGTGCTGACAGGAGGAGAAGGAGAAGGAGGAGAACAGGGCTTTCCCCAGAAAAAAAAAAATTATATATATATATTATATATATCTCAGAGTGGTGCTACTAATGTGGAGCCTGACCTGGAGGGGCCCATAGGGATGGCTGCCAGGGGGGTCTGGGGCATGCTCCCCTGGAAAATTTTGAAATTAGAGACTTCAAAATGGGGCGGCACGGTGGTGTAGTGGTTAGCGCTGTCACCTCACAGCAAGAAGGTCCAGGTTCCAGCCCTGTGATGACCTGGCGACTTGTCCAGGGTGAACCCCACCTTTCGCCCGTAGTCAGCTGGGATAGGCTCCAGCTTGCCTGTGACCCTGTAGAACAGGATAAAGTGGCTAGAGATGATGAGATGAGATTTCATTTTATTGCACAACAAAAAAAATGCATAATATTGAATAATATAGGAAATCGAGGTCAAATCATATAACAGCACCATCTAGAGACCAGCGCCTAGAACGTGGTTTTATGTTTGGTTGCGAATGGCAGTCAGTGCATGCAGTGAAACCCTTTATTTTCACTTCTGGGTTGAGTATCAGGATAGTTTAGACCTGTACATTACAATATCTTCCCATTTCTATAGTTATTACTCATTTTCAGAGGGGAATAGGGGATATTTAGGTGAGGAAAGTAATCTGCATTATTCAATTTATGGTATTGATTTGTGTGTGTGGGGGTGAGTGGGTGTGCGCACATGCACAAGTGACAGCATGGCACCAACATTGCATGGCATGGCAGAGCGCCGTGTATCCATGCTTTGGGGAAAGCCCTGGGAGAATGAGAAGAAAAAGAAGAAGAAGAAGAACTAAAACATTAGGGAGTTTGACGGTAAAAACTGAAAATTTTAAAAAATATCAAGGTAAACTAAAAAAAGAAAGAAAGAAAAGTAACTTCTCAGTTAAGAAGGATGATTACAGTTTCCGTGTCACATTTGTTCCATTTATTTCTAGTTTTCATTTTTGTTTCTCAAACTGGTTTGGAGCCTGGATTTTAACTATATGTTTACAGACGCAATTGAATTCAACAGGTTACAGTGTAAAAATGGCTCTGTTAAATATATATGTGAAAGTGTCCATTCATTCATTCATTCATTCATTCATTCATTCATTATCTCTAGCCGCTTTATCCTTCTACAGGGTCGCAGGCAAGCTGGAGCCTATCCCAGCTGACTACGGGCGAAAGGCGGGGTACACCCTGGACAAGTCGCCAGGTCATCACAGGTGAAAGTGTCCATGTACCAGAAATTCTATCCATCCATTATCTGGAAGCGCTTATCCTGTGCAGGGTCGTGGGTGAGCTGGAGCCTATCCCAGCTGACTATGGGCAAGAGGAAGGGTACACCCTGGACAAGTCACCAAATCATCACAGGGCTGACACACAGAGACAAAAAACATTCACACTCACACCTACAGTCAATTTAGAGCCACCAATTATCCTAACCTGCATGCCTTTGGACTGTGGGGGAAACCGGAGCACCCGGACACAGGGAGAACATGCAAACTCCACCCAGAAAGGCCACATTGGCCGCTGGGCTCGAACCCAGAACCTTCTTGCTGTGAAGGCGACAGTGCTAACCACTATGTCAGAATTTATTTATTCTAAATCTGTATCTGGTCACACACATTTTACCAATACAGATCTCATGCTCAGTGTCTTGACATTTCTTTCACAGACCATTATGATATTGATTTTGTTTGCTATCATACTGACGTAAAGGGTTAGACCCTCTGGCCCTGGCATTTCTGCTTCATTGGTTCCTGTCCAGCAAATTAATGACAAACAGAACTAATATTTCTGAGTCCCAGGACCATATCAGTGGAAAAGCACTTACAGGAACTCTTTTTTTCTTCTCCCAGATATCTTCATATTTTAATCATGAGTACAGCTGAATTCTGCAACTGTTCTTGTGAAAAATGTCTCCACTGACAATGATTCTTAAAGCCTTTCTAAACCAAGGGTACAAAAATGCATAAATGAAGGGATTCAGGGCTGAGTTTAAATATCCAAGCCAGACCATGACATCAATTAGCACTGGTGATATTGTGTAATCAACAAAAGGATCAATCATATTGCAGAGGAAAAATGGAGTCCAACAGATGAAGAAAACTCCAACCACAATGGCAACGGTCATTGTACCTTTCCTTGTCCGGTACCTGAATACTCCAGGTTTGGGACTGTGCATCCTGAGCTGATTGGCCAAAATGTTGATGGATCTCGCCTGGCTTCGAGCAACGATATAAATCCTGCAATAGATGGCAAACATAATTAAGCCAGGGATGAAAAACGAGACCATAGAGGTGACCACGGCTGAACCATGGCTAAAAAAGACATGGCACCCTCCCACGCAGTGTATGTGGGACTTATAAAAATCTTCACTGCCTTTGAGGTTGAGTTCTCCAAACACCAAGGCAAAGGCGAATGCTGCAGAAATGAACCAGCTAGCTGAGACCAGAAACAGCACGGTGGGAGAACGAAAGCGTGAACGATATGTCAATGGGCTGCACACGGCACAAAACCTCTCTGCCGAAACACACGTGAGGTGAAAAATGGAAGTTGTGCTCAACATGATGTCCATTCCTGTGTGTACCTTACACATAAAGTCAGAGAGGTGCCAGCAACCATACACTGAGCGCATGGAGCTTAACGGCATTACAAAAACACCCAACAAGAAGTCACACATGGCCAGAGACAGGATTAAATGGTTGGTTGGTGTGTGGAGCTGCTTGAAGTGTGCTATTGAAATTATAACCAATATATTTCCCATCACAGTTGTGAGAATAGTAATTGCCATGCCAAAAAACATGGAGATCTGGACATTCCAAGGTCGTGAAATCCTCCAGCAAGATCCGTTGATGGATTCATAGCACACAGGCACATTCTGATTGAAGTTGGGCAGGGTTAGATTGTCCATTATGCTCCTTCCTTTGGGAGATAAACAAACTATCATTTACAAAATGATGTCATTATGGTCAAATACAAGAAAGGTTTCCAAAAAGACTTACATTTGCAAAGTGATGCTGATATGTTGCATTCTCATCAAAGTTCCAAGTCAGACAAGGATTCATCACCCATTATGCTCCAAGCTGTGGCTGAGAAAGTGAAATTAGCTGGAAAATCCATGTCATTACCCAGGAAAGACTTGCATATGCAGTGTATATAAATATTTACCTTGAAGCTTGTTTTTGGCATGGTCCAACGAGCACATTCTGCTCCATCCTGTAAAAAAAAATAATAAAAACTCATTTACAAGCGTCATGTCATAAAGTTGAAAGTACAAATACACGTCCTTTCACAAGTGGTTTGTTTACTGAACTCAGAAACTCACTTAGCAGGAGAACAGGAGAGCAGAACAGCACTTCTTCTTACTGTAAGCAAATGGATAAATTTCTTCTGGGAACAAACCCAGAAGACATTTTTAATCCTTTTTGAGTCTGGAAATAAACCATGGAATGTCTTCTCCCATGTGTGTCATTTATTTTATTCTGAGAAAACGGTCCTTTCGAAAAGTCCAGCATTCACAAGGTCTTCTGCAGAAGAAAAAAAAATCAATGGTCCTTTAATACCTCATCTCATCTCATCTCATTATCTGTAGCCGCTTTATCCTATTCTACAGGGTCGCAGGCAAGCTGGAGCCTATCCCAGCTGACTATGGGTGAAAGGCGGGGTACACCCTGGACAAGTCGCCAGGTCATCACAGCCTTTAATACCTCTTTTTTTTTTTTTTTTACTCTTCCAAACAGTGCAAACATCTCTGTGAAACCTAGATACATACGCAGATACAAATCTTCCATGGACAGAATCTCAATTATGACCTATGCAAATACACCCCCCACACACACACACATGCACAATGAGGAGCAGATGTTTAATATTGACACTTGAAAAGGGACAGATATTGATACAAAGGCCTGGATTAAACAGATTGTCCTTCACATGCGCAATCACATTAACTCTGTGATTGTCTGAGTTACATATGTGTGCATGTTTTGACACCTCACAATTTAATATCATGCCGTGTTACTTTTTATCTGATGAAGCAGTGCTTTTGAATAAATCTTGTGAAAACTGATAGAGAGAAAATTAAAAATTCTGATGGCACAAATCTCCTACCTCATTTTATCCCTCTATTTCTAATGTGGTTTATTTAGTCACTTGGTTGCTACCTGCTGTATCTGAATCATCGTGATTGTTTTGGTATTTGTTCCAGTGACTGTGTTGTATAATTGTTTGCATTTCCCTCAGGTGGGCAGACATACTGTAAATGAAAAGCATATGGAGACCATTTTACTCACTGGGGCCTTTGATTGAATTGCTTGAAGATTTAATTAGCCATACTTTACCTTAACCTTACAAGGATATTCATACTAATCATTATTATAAAATGCTAATGAGCTTCAAATTATGTTAACTACAACAGATGTGCCATGTCTGTACCCGTTGCCATGTTCATTGTCAGAAGTCTAAAAGTTATAGCATATCAGTATTTATAGATAGATGTTGATTATTGATCCCTGAATGAAATTTCGAGAAATGTATGCAAACAAGTTACACAGCTGCTTAAAGTCTCATCTCATTATCTGTAGCCACTTTATCCTGTTCTACAGGGTCGCAGGCAAGCTGGAGCCTATCCCAGCTGACTACGGGCGAAAGGCAGGGTACACCCTGGACAAGTCGCCAGGTCATCACAGGGCTGACACACAGACAACCATTCACACCTACGGTCAATTTAGAGTCACCAGTTAACCTAACCTGCATGTCTTTGGGGGAAACCGGAGCACACCCATATGGACAACATGCAAACTCTGCACAGAAAGGCCCTCGCCGGCCACAGGGCTCGAACCCGGACCTTCTTGCTGTGAGGTGACAGTGCTAACCACTACACCACCATGCCGCCGCTGCTTAAAGTAGCATTTTTTAATAGCATGTAGACCACTACCTTTAAACACAAACCCATTTAAACCCAAGAAAAAAAAGGATAGAAAATGCAGAATGATAAAAGAAATAGGGGGTAGCTATGATCTAAAGGTTAGCAAAACAGGCTTAGGCCCAAAGGGTCATTGGTTCAATTCCCTAGACCAGAAGGAAAAAATCCAAGGCTGAAGTGCCTTTGTACAAGGCACCTAACCCCCAAATGCTCCCCAGGCACTGAGTATGTGTGTGCTCATTGTATGTTGTTCTTGATAAGAGGTTTTTTTTTTAATGAAAACTAAAAGGAATTTCCATCAATTATCTATACCATTTATCCATCAGGGTCATGGGGGAATCTGGAACCCATCCCACATGACTTCACATGAGAGGTGGGGTTCACCCCGGGTAGGTTGCCAATCTATCGCAGGACTAACATAGAGATGGACAGCCATTCACACTCTCATTCACACCTATCGGCAATTTAGAGTAGCAAGTTGACCTAATCCGCATGTCTTTGGACTGTGGGAGGAAACCGAAGCACATGGAGGAAACCCTGGAATGGGGAGAACATGCAAACTCTGAACAGAAAGGCCCTGGTCAGCTGTAAGGTTTGAACCCAGAACCTCTTTGCTGTGAGGCAACAGTGCTAACCATTGCATAATTGTGCCACCCATAAAAGGACTAATACAATGATATTTGGGTGAGAAGATGGCAATCATTTAAATAAATCTAACAGGAGCCTAGTATATTGCTGCATGAAAAGTTATATTTGGAATTATCACATTAATCACTGCAAATTTGGTTTTATTATGTGCATAATTTAATAAAACTACATGACACTAAATCTAGGTTAAAAAATCAAACTTTTCAGCATTCTTTTAATTCAGTAATTTGAGTTGCTGAATGAATAAAATGTCAGTATTTATGTAAATTTGATTTTATGCTTTTTCAATCTCCTGTAAAGAAACTGTGCCTACAGTTTGAAAGATAAGATGACTGAGCACTCATCTCCGATGCTTAAATTTGTTTATGATGTTATCCATAAAAATAATGTTCAGTCAAGTTTTGAAGGTACATCTACACTGGGTCACATCATCAAAGATATTTCCTGAGGTCATTGGGTGTTTTAGTTCTTTCAACATTGTACATCCTCTCTCAGCAGCATTGGCCCATTCCTCTTAATCCAAAGCCATCTGGAAGTATTCTCTGCAGCCTCCATGGTGGACTTGATGGCTTTCCTTTTTGTAAATCTAGTCATGCCAAGTAGAGTGAAGATCTTGCACAGTGAGTGGACAGGAAACTTCAGTACCTCACTTCAATGGGTTCACAGCATGCCTTCCAGCCTCTTCTCCCAGACTCATCCACCAGCTCCTGGTACTTGGACCAATTCCACTTATTTACCTTTTCCATACTGGCCTCCCAGAGAACTGTCAGCTCTATAAGGAGCACCTGCTTTGAAGAGACTGATAATAGCAGCACACTTGGCCTTCAAAGTTGTCAAAACATGGTCTGGGAACTTCAGCTGCCTCCACAAGTCAACTCACAGCTCCTAGTTTGACACAAAGGTGAGCAGACTGGCTGGTGATCTGGGCTGTGACTGAGGCTGCTTGCCAGCTCTGGCAAAGACAATGTTTCTCGAGCCACAGACATGCTTATTGTTGGCCATGGCTTTGGAAATGGCCCCTGCAAATGTCTTCACCACCATCATATCACCAGTGGTGGCAGCCCTCCTCCAGGGCTGTTAAACAACTGCTGAGGATGTGCTTGAGTAAACCTATTCCAAGGCACAGAGGACATGCTGGAGACTCACTTTTGCCTCAGATGTGGAGATTTGCTGTGCTAAGTAGGACATCATACACAACTTGACCTTGATACTCTGGGGTTCTGCATGCCAGATATCAGTCCAGGAGATCTCCCTCTCTAGCCCACCTTGTCCATGTTCTCTACTGTTCCATGCCCACCATCCTGCTGGCCTGTTACTCCTCAACACCTGTCTGCACCTCCTCCAGGACTAGATGAAGACTGTCACTGCTATCACTTATTATAGAGAGGTTGTGGGATGGCCCCCAACCTTGCCCATCCAGTTGCCATCATGCCCACCAAAGCCCTGTATCTCCACCGAGATTCTGATATCTGCAAGCCTCCCTGGGCTCTCCACTTCCTGCCTGCCTGCACTATAACATCTGCTGATACCACTATAGCATCCCTGAAGTCCTGATAGAGCAGTGTATCTATTATGCAAGAAACCCTGAACTCCTCATTGAGGCTGCTGATAGGAAACTAGAGTTTGTTGCTCCTCTCATATAGTGCTGTGTTTTTGGGGCAGACCCAGACATCTGTGGAGGTGGCTACTAATCTTCCTCTCCAAGCTCTCTACTGTTGACAGGGTTGCCTAGTACACCAGCAGAGGCCAGAGGGCTCAAGGTAAAATGCCATGTTGGTAAATTCATGCCTTAAACCTGCTAGATAGGCCAGACTTCTTGATTGTGGTGAACCAAGTTTCATGCCCCTTGATGGTTGCTTGGCTTGCCATTGCATCCCTGAGGCTCCAGTCAAAGACCTTGCCTAGGCTCTTGGCTGGTTTCTCAGTGATGAATGGGACTCCAATGTCATCCAAACAGAAGCAAAATGTCTCCACCACTTTTCCACTCTTCAAAACCATGGCCTTGGATTTGGCAGGTTTGAAACTCACTCTTGCCCAGGAGATAAGCTTTTCCAGGAGGATGATTTATCTATCACCAGACACTGATGATGTGGTGACAGAGGTGTCACCCATAAAGGTTCTGATGAGGGCTCCCAAATGCCAGACTTGGAAAGAGTGTCAGGGACCAGACAGGAGAGGAGATCAAATGCACTCAAACCACAGTTTAATAATAACAGGGGAAAAGGGAGAATGTGTGTGAAGTTCAGTGGCAAGAGGACTGAGAGGCAGGGATGGCTGGTGGGAGCATGGTGGTGACATCTGAGGTCTCCCATCCAAGTACTGACCTGACCCAACCCTGCTTAGCTTCTGAGATCAGATGGGATCAGGCGTTGTCAGAGAGGTGTAGCTGTAGACTGACAGCACTTGGGTTTCAGGCAGTCTCCCAGCAGTAGTCCCTCAGCAGGCTAGAGTTAGTGAGCAGGCTGGAACACAGAGTCACAGATCAGATAGCAAGATAGGGGACAGAAATGCAGGGTCAGGTTACCGGGGCTGAAGAGTAGGGCTCTAGGCAGGGCTGCTCACACCGGGCTGATGGAGAGGCAGGTGAGCAGCAGGGCTGGGCAAGCTGGAGATCAGGCAAAGGTACAGGAGAGGCAGGCAAGAGGCAGAGTCGACAGGACAGAAGGCAGATCAGGTTACCGGGGCTGGAGAGCAGACAGAGTCAGATGGAACAGAATGTCGTCAGGAGTCAGAGTAGTAGGAACACAGAGCAGGTTATCATGCTGGAAGTTGCAGACGATCTGACACAGAAGCTTGGGAGGACTGCAGTATAAATACACACGGGGGAAAGCAGGTGATCGGCAACAGCCAATGACAGTCACTGAAAGTTAATAAGAGGAAGTGAGAGCAGGCATGGCCGGTAATGCTGAGTGGAGATATTACCTGAAGAGAGAAGCCCACAGGTAGGACCATGACAAAGAGGGTCTCTGCACTCAGTTTCAGCTGCCTTGGCCACCATATTCATGACAAGGGCAACGATAATAACAGAGAAGATTCACCCAGTTATAATCATCTTTTAAAGCCAGTACCAGTCTGATGCTGTATTCCCAGAAGTGACCTTAAGCCTGAAATTCTGAGTGACAACTCCAGTGTGTTCTAGGCACCCTGGAACTCAAGGAATGCCATCTTTCTGTACTGAGGCATCAATGTGGACATTCTTTAGGAAGAAGTCTCTTCTGGATAGAACAGTAAAGATCTTCCTGTGAGATGAATCTGAACTGCTCTAGCTTGGTTGAGTTCTCTTGTTTGTGTATACAGACACCCTCCACTGGTCCACTGCAGTGCCCCTGCGCCAAATCATGTGCTGAATATTCCAGAGGATTCTGAGGAACTCTGGGCAGTGCTTTTACACCTTATAGGGTACTCCACTGGGCCCTAGAGCAGAGCTGGCTCTGGCTGCTGCACCCACCCCCTGGATTTGCTGGATTGTTCTTAACAGCATTGCTCAGAATGTTGTGAAGGAAGTGATCTACCTTTACTTCTATCAGCAAGATGACTGCTGCACTTCTGCCCTCATAGCCATGATGAAAGCCCAAATGAACCAGTTATGAATGCAGGTTTGTTTCCTGGCTCTCTCTCCTCAATCTCCTGTGCTATTCTGTTCTGCACAGGGTCATGAGCTTCTTCCTGATGATGTTACAGAGGTTAGCCAGTGGTGATTTCTCCTCCCCAGTTGAAACCTTGAACTGTCTTGCCAAAGTCCAAATCTCTTGTTGTAGTTGGTGGATCTTGTCTGACCTTTGGTTCATGGTGTACCTGGGTCTGTTGGTTATGCCCTCTTTGACACCAAACCTCTTTGCCGTAAAACTGACAATGATGGTGGTCATTGTCTGAAGCTGTCGGTCTGCATTTCCCTTTGTTACTGATTTGATGATACTGATTTGATGATTCATAAATATATGCAGGTGTCATTTCTAATAAACATCTATTTGTTTCCTGTAGGGAAATGGTGCATGATAAACCATGAGCCAATCAAGTGCAATTACAGCCACATGAGGGAAAAAATTGTTTTTCATTGGTTTGTAATCAGAAGTGTTTCATTTCTCTTTTGTCTCTGACTTCCTATATAAATATATGAATATATAGGCTACCAGTCGTTTGTCTTTGATCAGAAGTCAGCCACTCAGTCATCCAGAGGTAATTTTTTAAAAAAAGTTCTCAATATAATTAATTATGCATGATAATTTAAGTAATACAAGTAACATGCAAATGCTGTTAATGATTTATGTATTGTATGTACTGTACATTGTGCTGTAATTTTTTTGTAGTTTGTTTTTCATCTTTTAACAGATGGTGCACATTGTGTGAGTGCTGATGATCTATCTATCTATCTATCTATCTATCTATCTATCTATCTATCTATCTATCACACATGTTTGCCTTTAAACCTATACCATTTCTCTCAGGCTCATTTTTGAGAAGGAAATCAGCTCTAGGAGAACCTGAATTATCTGAAATTATTATTCTGGACGCTTTGGTTCTTGCTAGTTAAAAAAAAAAGTAAGTGACAAAATTGCATACTTTTTTATTTTTCTTGAAAGGTATGCAAAAGTTGCACTGTAATATTTACATTTGAACCCTATAAACCTAGAATTAGCTTTTTGTTTGTTTGTTTTCCTGTGGACACTAATTGCTTTGGCCAAATTGTTATATAAAAAAAGAATGCAAGAAGACTTTTGTACAGTGTTGTAATTTAATATAAATGTATAAGTAGTATGCTTCTAGATAAATGTAGCTTGAAGCTCAACTCAATGGAAGTGTAAAGTCCAGAGAATGTCAATGAGTTCTCTCATTTCAGATGTTAATGGATGTTTGTTGATGTTTAAGCACGTCACTGTTGTTCATCAGAAAGCTTTATTATAGTGCTACAAAGGACTTTTTTTCAGTTTCTTCAACAGTAAGTTGATTGGACATTTGCCCAATTGTTCTTTCATGAGTGGGGATAATCTAAAACATCTTTAGGAAATCTACAGCTGTAATATTTTGTTACAGGTTACAGAGCTTCATAATATAAAAAATTGATAATTGCAATGCTAAAATAATATAATGATACAGTGATCCAAAATTGCTGATCTTACAGTTTCACACTAAAAATAATAATTAAAAAACAAACAAACTTTGGTTTCAACAGAAACTGAGTTTACATGTTTCTTTTATTTTTATATTTTTTCCTGTTGTGTTTACACCTAAGATTTTTTTTTCTGTGATGTAAAATTTGTATTTGTAGTGTCTCGAATAATGTCA
This sequence comes from Neoarius graeffei, assembly GCF_027579695.1. Classification (NCBI taxonomy): domain Eukaryota; kingdom Metazoa; phylum Chordata; class Actinopteri; order Siluriformes; family Ariidae; genus Neoarius; species Neoarius graeffei. The sequence continues at coordinate 2,643,297 of NC_083570.1, forward strand.
CACCATAATGGTGTCTTTATTGTGTGAAACATCCACCAGTCTGTGATATGAGATGAGGTTTAAAGTTAAAGGCTGAACCAGAACCAGATAAGGACTTTGTTTTTTTATAGTAAAATTATAATGCACATATTTTCAGAGGATGTCAAAGATAAATTATGAATACTTTCATTGCACTGTTATATTTCTATATTTAGTCAATAATAAGGAATATTGGGTGGCACGGTGGTGTAGTGGTTAGCGCTGTCGCCTCACAGCAAGATGGTCCAGGTTCGAGCCATGTGGCCGGCGAGGGTCTTTCTATGTGGAGTTTGCATGTTCTCCCCGTGTCCGCGTGGGTTTCCTCCGGGTGCTCCGGTTTCCCCCACAGTCCGTAAATTGACCGTAGGTGTGAATGTGAATGGTTGTCTGTGTCTATGTGTCAGCCCTGTGATGACCTGGCGACTTGTCCAGGGTGTACCCCGCCTTTCGCCCGTAGTCAGCTGGGATAGGCTTCAGCTTGCCTGCGACCCTGTAGAAGGATAAAGTGGCTAGAGATAATGAGATGAGATAATTCTGAGGCTTTGTGGTGCGTGTATCAAAATACAGTATATTTATACATAAAAACTATATCAATAGGACTGGTTTACACTCCCATTAGAGTAGACATGACAATTTGCTTATTTGACTGTAATACTAATTTTAATTTCAAATTTTGGTGTTTTGTATTTCATACTACTGAAAGAAAGGATAACTAGAGTAAGATTAAAAAAAAACAGCCAAATGTAGCCAACATCAGTTTATAACACTTAAAGGTCAACTGTCTTTCAGATTTTTCAAGTGTAGGTCATAAAAAGAATTTTCCCAACACCCAATTATTTTTGTTTAGTGGACCTAAAACTACTGATTTCAAATCACAGACTTCCAATTTTATTATTTTTTTTTTTAAATAGAACAATTAATGAATTTAGAGCCATGTGTCCCTAAATTCTCCACTATTTTTTCCTGCTTCGCCATGACCCAATTCAAGATACTACGTCATGCATCACGTGGTGGGCTTTCTCCATTCACACAAGGCATTGTGGGATACAAATTTGAAACAGGAAAAAAAAAATGGAGGATGCAAATGAAACGTGAAAGACTGACTACAGTAACAGAAAGCAAGAAGAAAAGCTGTTATGTTGCGAAGGAAAGGAAACGCAGGACCAAACTAATAAATATTGGCGGTCAGCGAGCACCTCAGTGTGATCAGCTGTTCGTTTAGCAACAGAATGATGGAACTGTCAGTGCACGCTCAAAGGTAAACCTGTAGATGGCAGTAATGAAAAACTGTGCATGCCAGCTGCCGTAACACCCAAAAGAAGAAGAAGGTAAACCTATGCATGCACATATGGACTTGCTCTGTCTGCTTGACTGCACAAAGTGAGCAATTTCATGCACACTGTTTGCTCGGGAATCCCCTCAAATTAAATAACTTCCCAGCCACAGAATGGCCTGTTTTTTGTGTGTTTTTGAGATATTGCAGAAATAAACATAATCACAATGACCAAATTTCAGAGGGAACAAAATTTCACCAATTTTATGAAATCGAAAGGCTGTATAGCTTTAACCACAAAAGCTCATTAAGTATTTGTACACAAAATTAATTTAGGCATTCGATGGCTGTTTACAGCTAAAGAGCATTTTTTCATCGAGTGGACAGATCAAAATGCTATAAACGTATTTATCAGATATACAGTCAAAGTAGCGTGCTACCTCACCTGTTATTCAGGATCAAATTAAATCTAAAAATGAAAAATTTCACTTTCCATTGACCCTTTAAAGTTTTAAAGTTAAATGTTTGAATAATGGCCTAATACTTCTATCTGTGGATATCACTTCACACAATAAACACAAAGTTTCTCTTTTACAAGTATATAAAGTGTGAACACCTCCCTAAACAATCTCATACAATGCATTCTGTATTTTTAGGTGTCCATTAATTGAACCACTTCACTTAAGATGAACTCAAGCCTGTCCAGATCGCCCGAGTCCGCTGCTCTGTGTTATGATTCACTGGAAAACTCATGCCCTCGGACTGTGTACCCACTCACCTTGTGCCTTTCTCTCTACTTCCTCTTCACCACCATCTTCATCCTCACTGTGAGTGGAAATATGTTAGTCATCTTTGTCATCTGGTATTCCCAGAATCCCCTTCCAGCAGCCACCAATCATCTGATTCTGTCTCTGTCTGTGGCTGGGGTTCTGATCGGAGGATTTGTGATGCCGTACAGCATGGTGCGCTCAATTGCAACTTGCTGGTACTTTGGGCCGATTTTTTGTGAAATTCACACCGCCATTGATATTGTCCTGTGTAACACCACCATGTGGCACCTTACCTTCATCTCTGTTGATCGTTACTTGGCCATATTTTATCCTCTGCACTACCAAAACTTGATGACCAACAAAACTGGTGCAACCATGATTAGTTCCAGTTGGGGTCTGGCATTAGCGTTTGGCTTTGTCATTGTCATTTCAGATCCACAAGCCAAGATCAGGAGCAGTTTTTACAAAGACTGCATGGGAGGATGTTTTTCTTTCCATAATAGAAAAATCGGGGTCAAATATTCCATCATTTTTTATGTTATCCCTGTATGTATCATAATCACTGTCTATAGCAGGATATTTCTTGTTGCAAAAAGACATGCCAAAGTAATTCATAGCTGCAATAAATGCCCCAAACCTTCTACACTGTTGAGAGTGAAAGATCTCAAAGCTACAAAAACGTTTGCTATAGTTATCGGAACCTTCCTTTGTTGCTGGACACCATATTTTATGTGCAATATTATTGACCCACTAATAGGCCATTCAATCGACAACCTTTTGTATGAATCTCTTATGTGGCTTGCATACTTAAATGCAATGTTTAATCCTTTAATATATGTGTTTTTGTATAGTTGGTTCAGACAAACAGCAAAGGCTCTGCTGAGCAAACTGTTCATGTAGATGTACCGTAACTCAAGTATAAACAATGCAGCCGTGAATATCACCTTATCTACATGTATGTGGAATTTTGGAATAATTGAAGTTATTTAAATGTAAATGAATTCTTATACATTTTAATAAAGGTCTTGTTTGAGATCTACTGTCCTGCTGAAATGACTGCATTATTATCTTTTACATAAACTTTGATACAAATCAAAGAAGCTATGATCTGGCAGTTAAAAAAATGTGTAATCTTGAAACAGTAACAAACGATGCAAGAAAACCTGCAGGACTTGTTAAACTCAGCATAATACCTCTAAGACAGAAAGTCATTGTAGCCCATGTGAAGTGGTTTATATGTAGAGCAATGATGAGCACTAATTACAAACAGATGAAAACAATTAGAGGCAACCATGATAACAAGCCAGTATTTGGGTAATGATGCTCTCTGGTGTGGAAAGATGGAATCTTTATGGGTGGCTTTCTAAGGTGGTCCAGATTCCAGGTTCTGGTTACCCTCTGGTTGGGATTATCATGATAGTAGCCTTTTATGATTCACTGGATCTCAACCCTAGTCCTGGAGAACTTCTTGTCCTAGATATTTTCATGCTTTTCTGCTTTAGCACACCCACTTTAATGAAGGAAAAGTGATTCATGGTTAATAAAGATTATAAGGTCAGGTCAGAGTCCTGGAGGACTTTGCTACTGGTAACATGTAACCCAGTATGACCTGCCACATGGACAGGTAGCTGGTGTCTAAACCAGCTCCCACACCAGTGTACACTGGTGAGGAGGCTGGCATGTCACCCAGCAGGATTAAAAACAGGACCTGTCAAAGGGCGGATGAGCTCCTCATGAGCCAATAGCCAACATGCAAACCTGGTAACCTGGTAAAGGGCTCTCTTCCATTAGGGAATATGAAGGCCAATCAGCTGCATTCCTATTGGTGGGCATTTGCGTGCTTAATCTCTGGGACCCAGTGACCACACTGGTGGGAAGGAGAGAGGATCAGTAGGCCAGTACAATCTACCCTTGCTTTACTGTTTGCAGGCTGTTCTGTAGCCAATAAACTGTCTCAAGTCCTATGGGAACAGGGATTGGCAAAGGGGCAGGTTACGGGTGTCACTGGAAGTCAAGCAACTGCATGTTAGGTGACTTCAGTATGATGGCCATTTGTTGCAGAACCTGGACAACCATATACTTTGACTGTGGGTCAGCAATTGGATTGTTGAGGCATTAAAGGGCTCATAATTGCAAAGAAGACAGTTGATGCAGAACTTGGATCTGTCTTATGTGACAACCAAACAACCATAAAAAAAGATTTGTTAAATCAGGTATGTTTCAAGCCAGGGTGTCATCAGGTATAAGTGATGGCTCAAAGATGTCAATGTTACCTTGCAGCACCCTTTAAAGCTGTAGCAGTAGCAGGGGCTAATAATAAAATTATTTGCTTGGACCTACAATAGGAGAAGCAAAAGGAAACACACTCTTACACTTATTTTTGAGCAATCTTTAATATAATCTACCATTGGTGCATTTTCAGTGACTTAATTGGTGGAACCAGATAGCAGGCCACAGGTACAGGGTTGATGATAATATTTTGTCTCAACTGTAAGTTGCTTTGGATAAAAGTCTCAGCAAAACAAAGAAAATGTACGTATATGCTTCCGACAGCTAAGGGTTTGATGAATGTGTCAGGATTGGTGGGGAAGCGCATGATGTCCTCCAGGACTCAACAAGAAGCCAATAAATGACATTTGTGCATACTGTTCTTGGGTTAGTGTTTTCCCATGAGAGGCTGTCGCTAGTTTGTAGAGCTCTGGTCACAGTTCAGTTAACTTGCATCTCAACCAGCAATGTGGTGACTGACTATGTACTCAGTACTTGAGCTTTTTTTTAATTATTTAAAAGAACATTTCAAATTAAACAAATAAAGTGATGCATAAAGAATATCCAGCATCAAATCTGATATCAATCATATGTCTGTCAGGATGCAGGCACTTAGAGAGGTATGTGTAGGGGAGAGGGGTGGAAATGCAGACTGGCAAACAAATCCAAAACACAAGAAGAAATCAAGGGAGAGGCAGGGATCGATCGATTGGCAGACAAAGTAATAAGGGCTAGACTAAAGAGGAATGAGACAATAACAAGGGTCAGGATCATGATAAAGCAGGCAGAATAACAAGGCTTGGTATGCCAGCTAAGACACTGAATGATACTCTGCATCGAGTGAGTATGGGAGAGGTGTTTATATAGCATGGGCTGATTAACCAGGAAATGAGTGACAGGCGTAATTAATAGACAGGCAATAGAGGGCATGATGGTTCTTGGGTGTTGTAGGTCAGATCGGCCATGTTTGTAGTCTGAGTGGAAGTGGCGCTCTCTGTCGTGTTACTGACCATGTCATTGGTTAGAGTTTCTGGGCACGGGAAACGAAGATTCAGGGAGAACAGTCAGTTATTGGCATGCCTTGTTGTGCAAGCAGTATTTTTTTTTTAATTTCAAGCAAACTGGAATTGGAAAAAAAAATACAAGAATTCCATATTTTATTCAGAATAGAAAATAGATGACATATCAAATGTTTAAACTGAGAAAATGTATCATTTAAAGAGAAAAATTAGGTGATTTTAAATTTCATGACAACACATCTCAAAAAAGTTTGGACAAGGCCATGTTTCCCACTGTGAGACATCCCCTTTTCTCTTTACAACAGTCTGTAAACGTCTGGGGACTGAGGAGACAAGTTGCTCAAGTTTAGGGAGAGGAATGTTAACCCATTCTTGTCTAATGTAGGATTCTAGTTGCTCAACTGTCTTAGGTCTTTTTTGTCGTATCTTCCATTTTATGATGCACCAAATGTTTTCTATGGGTGAAAGATCTGGACTGCAGGCTGGCCAGTTCAGTACCCGGACCCTTCTTCTACGCAGTCATGATGCTGTAATTGATGCAGTATGTGGTTTGGCATTGTCATGTTGGAAAATGCAAGGTCTTCCCTGAAAGAGACGTCATCTAGATGGGAGCATATGTTGCTCTAGAACATGGATATACCTTTCAGCATTGATGGTGTCTTTCCAGATGTGTAAGCTGCCCATGCCACATGCACTAATGCAACCCCATACCATCAGAGATGCAGGCTTCTGAACTGAGCGCTGATAACAACTCGGGTCGTCCTTCTCCTCTTTAGTCCGAATGACACGGCGTCCCTGATTTCCATAAAGAACTTCAAATTTTAATTCGTCTGACCATAGAACGGTTTTCCAATTTGCCCCAGTCCATTTGAAATGAGCCTTGGCCCAGAGAAGATGTCTGTGCTTCTGGATCATGTTTAGATATGCCTTCTTCTTTGAACTATAGAGTTTTAGCTGGCAACGGCAGATGGCATGGTGACTTGTTTTCACAGATAATGTTCTCTGGAAATAGTCCTGAGCCTATTTCGTGATTTCCAATACGGAAGCATGCCCATATGTGATGCAGTGCCGTCTAAGGGCCCGAAGATCACGGGCACCCAGTATGATTTTCTAGCCTTGACCCTTACGCACAGAGATTCTTCCAGATTCTCTGAATCTTTTGATGATATTATGCACTGTAGATGATGATATGTTCAAACTCTTTGCAATTTTACACTGTCGAACTCCTTTCTGATATTGCTCCACTATTTGTCGGAGCAGAATTAGGGGGATTGGTGATCCTCTTCCCATCTTTACTTCTGAGAGCCGCTGCCACTCCAAGATGCTCTTTTTATACCCAGTCATGTTAATGACCTATTGCCAATTGACCTAATGAGTTGCAGTTTGGTCCTCCAGCTGTTCCTATTTTGTACCTTTAACTTTTCCAGCCTCTTATTGCCCCGTCCCAACTTTTTTGAGATGTGTTGCTGTCATGAAATTTCAAATGAGCCAATATTTGGCATGAAATTTCAAAATGTCTCACTTTCGACATTTGATATGTTGTCTTTGTTCTATTGTGAATACAATATCAGTTTTTGAGATTTGTAAATTATTGCATTCCGTTTTTATTTACAATTTGTAGTTTGTCCCAACTTTTTTGGAATCGGGGTTGTAGATACACCTCTTTCTCTCCCTCCTATTTTATATATATATTTTTTTAATGTTATTGAATGATATATTACTGTACCTTTATATCAAATAAGTATTGTCTCCTCTTTTTCTTTTTGTTCCCAAATAGTTAATTTCTCAAGTATGCTCTTATTTTTTTCATACATATTTAAGTATTTATATTAATTCATATAAAAATTTTTTCTTTGTAAACATGAGTCTGCCTTGATTAGCAGTGCTCTATTTGCAGACTTGTGTAGTCTATTATAATGTTTATATGTAATTGAAATAAAAGATTGAGATCTTGCATTGTCTTTGGTCAGATATTACAAGCTCACCAAAATCCATTTTTTTCTCAGAAGTACTTTCAAGCAAAAAGCATTCAGCATGAACCTAGGATCAGACTAATCAGGTCAATATTGGTGTTTAGATTAAAGGATGAAGATATTATGCAATTACCTATGATACAAAGACAGGACATTGTATAACAAATGTGTGAAAATGCTTTCTGCATTTCGATTTAAACAATAGATTGACTTGATCATCTTGAAGATCTAGTGTTGAATATTATGAGTCTAACAGTGATAATGAAAGCCGAAGTAAAGAGGCTTTATCGGGTTTTTCAAAATGCATACCTCGATATTTCCTAAATATTAATACATTAGCATGTCCCTTTGATCATTTGCTCAGATTTTATAAACAGAAACAAAATTGATTGTTGATCTTCAAAAGGGAAATCAACTTCCACGATCAGGTTTCAGACAAAGCATGTGGAATAGGTGGGAGTAGAAATTAGAAAGTAAAGGAATAGGAAAGCTATTGCCATCCCCCTTTGCCACTGCTAAATCATTGTGGCATTTTATTACAGTGTTAATTAAAACTAAAGAACATGGAATTTCGGTGTGAAAAATGCTATCAAAACAATCTGGTGTGCGATGAACTGGCTCGAAATATTCCCCCAGACAGAATGACTCTGAAAGCCTGTTTGAACCAGCTGTAGAAAAAGGCATAGATGATCGGATTACACATTGAATTGAAATAGCCAACCCAGAGGAATAAATCAAACAGAATTAGCGGAACTGAATATCCTATAAATGGATCTAAGCAGTTACAGGTAAAAAATGGCAGCCAGGAGGTCAGAAACACTCCCATGATTATGGCTAATGTTTTCGTGACCTTCTTTTCTGACTTGCTCACACTGGCTTTTCCCTCAGCTGTCTTCATCTGTGCATTTGTGGATTGAATTGCACGAGCTTGTCTTTGTGCAGCGTGAAAGATAACAGTACTAGGAGTAATTTTACTGTGATACAGAAGCAGATGACACACAGCATAATATCGGTCTAAAGAAACAATACACAGGTTAAAAATGGATGCCGTGCACACAGTGACATCCAAACTGCTGTGTATTTTACAAAAGGTGTTTCCTAAATACCAGCAGGATTCCACAGAGCGTATCATGCTGGGAGGCATCACTATTCCTCCTACAAGCAGATCAGAAACAGCCAGAGAGAGAATGAGGTAATTAGTTGATGTACGTAATTGTCTGAAATGTACAACAGTTATAATCACAAGCAGGTTTCCAAATACAGTGAGAAGAGAAGAAGTGCTAAAGAGGATGTAGAGCAAAACCCGGACTTGTAAAGGATAATCAATCTTCAAACACGAAGTATTAAGTGAACTGAAACAAAGTGAAGGCTCCTCTGATAAATCCAAACTGATGATATTGTCCATCGACTGCTTTCACAGTGTCTTCCAGATCTGAAAAAAATTAACAAGGACATAACAACAATAATTTCAAGAAATCATATTAATCAAATGACCATGATGTATTGCTTTTATAAAAACTTGCAAATGGATTACATTCTAAACAATCATTTTTTAATAAGCCTTCATTTCTCTCCATGCAACCAGAGGTGATTCTAGGGTCTGGTGGGGCCCCAAGCAGAAATCCCCCCCCCTCCATCCTACCCCACACAACAGAAATTCACTAGGACAAACTCTTTATTTTAATAAAACATCAACAAATTCTAAGCAATATAGTTTTTTTTATTTCACAAGTTACAAATTGTGAAGTTACGAACACATGCAGTTCAATAAATCAACAACAAATTGTGAACAGTAATGTTTTTTTATTTCACACGCTACAAAAAGTGAAGTTACAAATAGATGTCAGCATTTTCATAAATGTTTCATAAAAACAACAATTTGTGAGCACCGTTTTCTATATTTCTTAAGTTACTGTAAGTTTCTGTTCATTTTAACAGACAGTGCAAGGTAATTGCCAATTATATTAAAACAAACAAACAAAACAAAAAACTTTAAAGGCTTTTAGCCTTTGTGTAAGGGATATCTTCACAGTATCTGTTTCCGGGCCTTGGCTTGTGCAAATGCGGTGACCATGTCCTCAAGATCCAAAGACCTTCGCACCCTGTGTTCAATGGAGATGAGTGCTAGACCAGAAAGTCTTTCTTAGAGCCAACTTCATTCTCATCTCATCTCATTATCTCTAGCCGCTTTATCCTTCTACAGGGTCACAGGCAAGCTGGAGCCTATCCCAGCTGACTACGGGCGAAAGGTGGGGTACACCCTGGACAAGTTGCCAGGTCATCACAGGGCTGACACATAGACACAGACAACCATTCACACTCACATTCACACCTACGCTCAATTTAGAGTCACCAGTTAACCTAACCTGCATTTCTTTGGACTGTGGGGGAAACCGGAGCACCCGGAGGAAACCCACGCGGACACTGGGAGAACATGCAAACTCCGCACAGAAAGGCCCTCGCCGGCCATGGGGCTCGAACCCAGGACCTTCTTGCTGTGAGGCGACAGCGCTAACCACTACACCACCGTGACGCCCTAGAGCCAACTTAAGTTAACTAACTTTGCTGTCAAATTAAACCAGGCAGTGGCTGTAGTACAGTCATTAAAATCAACAAAAGAAAAGTATAGCCATGCTAACGCGAGTGAAACTAGACTAGCACCATTATATAGCACTACATCATTCATTATTATTTCGACTGACTTACCACTGTCTTGCTTTCTTCTCTCCTCTTTTTTCTTTTTACATTCCCGGGTGGATAGCTCCTCTTCATTTTCTTCTTGATGTCGTAATTAGAAGAATAGCTGGTTTATGTACGACAGGCACAATTTTCTATTTGCAGGTTAATACGCGCAATGACTTTTAAAAATGCAAGTGTCAAATCTCGACTCTCTTTCGCCACCTAGTGGATCAGGGGCCCCAAGCAGCTGCCTGCCTTGACTGGTGACAAGATGCGCCTCTGCATGCAACATGTATGTGAACTTAACCAAGGAGAAGGAATTCTAAATTTATAGTCTGTCTTAGCCAATAGCAGTATGCCAGATTACTCCCTGGTGGTGAATGATTAAACTGACTCATTCACTGATTTATTCCTTTTATTTCCATTTTAAAAGCATGGGAATAGAGTTCAAAATATAATGCAAAAACATTCTGACCCATTCCATGATATTAATTATTATACATATAGGACACTTTTTCGATGGAATAAAAACATGTATTCAATTCCCTTCTAGCATGTTTCATTCATTTTGTTTCATAGCATTCAATATTGTTAGCATATCATTTATCTTCCTTGTATTACATCACTTTACCCAATGGAGAATGAGCATTGAATATGATTTACGATATTGCATGTGTGGCATGGGTTGCGGTATAGGTAGACAGACTACACCACTCTGCGAAATGCACCCAGAGCAATATATTACTACAGAAGTACCAGAATTCAAAATGGCACACAAGTTCGTTTTACTCACAAGGCATGAGACATGGTTCCATTGATAAAAATGTTTGTTCCATTGATAAAAATGTTTGCAAGAGTTCGTAAATCTAGGGCATAATTGGTGACCCTCCTTGAACCTTGGGTGATGGTGAGTAGGCTCTCACCGACTTCAATTCCTTCCAGTTCATTATTGAACACACACTTGAATAACTCCAGAAACCTGTCATAGGAGGTGGTGTGTTCACCGCCGCTCCTCCACACTGCGCTAGCCCATTGTAGCGCTTTGCTGATTAAAAGTGCAAGAAATCCGGTGATCTTGCATTCATCCAAGATGTGTGGGAGCAAGGAGAAGTACATGGAGCACTGAAGCAGAAACACCTTGCAGCTGAGGGCATCCCCGGTGTACTTCTTGAGGCATGGAAGTGGGAGTGCAGGACTCGAAGGAGCTTCGGGACATGTTAGGAGGGCCTGCAGCATCATAGCAGTGAGCTGAGCCATCTTGATGTTGAGATTGGTGAGCATTTGCTGATGTTCTCCTAAAAGGTGCCTTTGAGAGATCAAAGCAACCTACTGCTCCTCCATTGCTTCATCCATATGCAGCAAAGTATCCTGTCAGGATGCAGGCACTTATGAATTTATGTGCAGGGGAGAGCGGGGAATGCAGACTGACAAACAAATCCAAAACACTAGGTGAAATCAAAGTTGAGGGACGGGGGGGGGGGGGGGGGGGGGGGGGGGGGTGAGTCGATCAATTGGCAGACAGAGTAATAAGAACTAGACTAAAGAGTAACGAGAATGAGATAATAACAAGGATCGAGAACATGATAAGGCAGACAGAACAACAAGGCTTGGTATGACAGGTAAGACACTGAACAATACTTCACATCGAGTGAGAAAGGTGTTTATACAGCGTGGGCTGATTAACCAGGAAATGAGTGACAGGTGTAATTAATAGACAGGCGATAGAGGGCACTGTTCTTGGGTATTGTCGGTCAGATCAGCCATGTTTGTAGTCTGACTGGAAGTGGCGCTCTCTGTTGCATTATTGAGAATGTCATTGGTTGGAGTTTCTGGGCATGGGAAATGAAGGTTCAAGGAGAACAATCAGTTATTGGCATGCCTTGTTGTGCAAGCAGGGTTTGTTTTTTGTTTTTAAATTTCAAGCAAACTGGAATTGGGGGGAAAAAATACAAGCAAAAGACAGAAGCCAGACAGTTCAAAGCAGTGGAGATTAAATTGCTGTAAAACAGGTGGAGGTAAAAGTTATTGGTGGATAAATATGTGGATGTAAATACTGGTCTTGCATTGTCTTTGGTCAGATATTGCAAGCTTACCAAAGTCCATTTTTTTCTCGAAAGTCCTTTCAAGCAAAAGCATTGAGCATGAACCTAGGCTCAGAAACATCAGGTCAATATCGGTGTTTGGATTAAAGGATGAAGATATTATGCAAGTCCTCATTTATACAAAGACAGGACATTGTATAACAAACAAAAATCTGGGAAAACGTTTCTGCATTTCTATTTAAATGACAGATTGACTTTATCATCACGAAGAAACAGTGTAGAATATTACAAGTCTAACATGAAGTCATAATGAAAGCTGAAGCAAAGAGGCTTTATTGGGTTTATTTCAAAATGCATACGTCAATATTTGCCTAAATAAGAATACATTAGCATGTCCGTTAGATCATTTACTCAGATTTTATAACAACAGAAAATGATTAATTGTTGATCCTCAAAAGGGGGATCAATTTCAATGATCAGGTTTCAGACTTAAAGTAGGGTGGAATAGACAGGAGTAGAAATTAGATAGTAAAGGAACGGGAAAGCTATTGCCATCCCTCTTTTCACTATGAAATCATTGTGGGATTTTATTACAGTGTCAAGTAAAACTAAAGAACATTGAATTTCAGCTTGAAAAATGCAATCAAAATAATCTGGTGTGTGATGAATTGGCTTGAAATATTCCCCCAGACAGAATGACTCTGAAAGCGTGTCTGAACCAGCTGTAGAAAAAGGCATACACGATCGGATTACACGTTGAATTGAAATATCCGACCCAGAGGAATAAATCAAACAGAATCGGAGGAACTGAATATCCTGTAAATGGATCTAAGCAGTTACAGATAAAAAACGGCACCCAGGAGGTCAGAAACACTCCCATGATTATGGCTAATGTTTTCGTGGCCTTCTTTTCTGACTTGCTCATACTGGCTTTTTCCTCAGCTGTCTTCATCTGTGCATTTGTGGATTGAATTGCACGAGCTTGTCTTCGTGCAGTGCGAAAGATTTTCCCATACACACAGAGCATGATTACTGCAGGGATGTAAAAGCAGAGCATAGGAAACACCACAGCTGCGGCTTTAGCTTGAAAAACCATACATGCACCTTCACAAAGGAAGTTATTGTAATAAAACTCTTCATTTCCAAGAATATTGAGCTCCAGAAATATCATCCCAAACCCGAGTGCAGCAGAAAAGCCCCAACACACTATGATCATTAATCTAACGGTAGTTGGAGTCATTTTACTGTGATACAGAAGCGGATGACACACAGCATAATATCGGTCTAAAGAAATAATACACAGGTTAAAAATGGATGCAGTGCACACAGTGACATCCAAACTGCTGTGAATTTTACAAAAGATGTTTCCTAAATACCAGCAGGATTCCACAGAGCGTATCATGCTGGGAGGCATCACTATTCCTCCTACAAGCAGATCAGCAACAGCCAGAGAGAGAATGAGGTAATTAGTTGATGTACGTAATTGTCTGAAATGTACAACAGTTATAATCACAAGAAGGTTTCCAAATACAGTGAGAAGAGAAGAAGTGCTAAAGAGGATGTAGAGCAAAACCCGAACTTGTAAAGGATAATCAATCTTCAAACACGAAGTATTAAGTGAACTGAAACAAAGTGAAGGCTCCTCTGATAAATCCAAACTGATGATATTGTCCATCGACTGCTTTCACAGTGTCTTCCAGATCTGAAAAAATTAACAAGGACATAACAACAATAATTTCAAGAAATCATATTAATCAAATGAGCATGATGTATTGCTTTTATAAAAACTTGCAAATGGATTACATTCTAAACAATCCTTTTTTAATAAGCCTTCATATCTCTCCATGCAACATGTACAGTATGTGAACTAAACCAAGGAGAAGGAATTCTAAATTTATAGTCTGTCTTAGCCAATAGCAGTATGCCAGATTACTCCCTGGTGGTGAATGATTAAACTGACTCATTCACTGATTTATTCCTTTTATTTTCATTTTAAAAGCATGGGAATAGAGTTCAAAATATAATGCAAAAACATTCTGACCCATTCCATGATACTAATTATTATACATATAGGACACTTTTTCGATGGAATAAAAACATGTATTCTATTCCCTTCTAGCATGTTTCATTCATTTTGTTTCATAGCATTCAATATTGTTAGCATATCATTTATCTTCCTTGTATTACATCACTTTACCCAATGGAGAATGAGCATTGAATATGGTTTACGATATTGCATGTGTGGCATGGGTTGCGGTATAGGTAGACAGACTACACCACTCTGCGAAATGCACCCAGAGCAATATATTACTACAGAAGTACCAGAATTCAAAATGGCACACAAGTTCGTTTTACTCACAAGGCATGAGACATGGTTCCATTGATAAAAATGTTTGTTTTTATTGACAAAATATATCAATGTTAAAAACCAATAAAATCGACACAAAAAAAGACAAATTTCACTCACACCACACATATGACCAAAAAGTAAGGGTCCCTGGTCTGAGGCTTAAAGATGGGGAGGCAGATCACCACAGGTCAGAGGAATCCCAAGAAAGCCACACCACTCACATGTGCACACACACAACAAAAGTTCTAGTACAATGCATACGTGAACACCACACACAAGAAGGGGACACCACCACCTCAGGGATACAGCTGTCCTCCCCACTTTAGGCTCTCAGCTCCTGGGAATAATATAGCATGGGTAAAAATACACTCACACATCAAATTACAAACAAATAATAATATAATAACTAAAATTGGCCAATAGATTAGGGCCCTACAAACTGATGACCCACAGCTGTGGGCCTCCTGCCAACAGTATAGTTAACTTACAAACAAACAAACAATCCATCCATCCATCCATTTTCTACCACTTATCCAGGTCGCAGGGGTAGCAGCCTAAGCAGAGCAGCCCAGACTTCCCTCTCCCTGGCCACCTCCACCAGCTCTTCCAGGGGAATGCCGAGGCATTCCCAGGACAGCCGAGAGATGTAATCTCTCCAGCGTGTCCTGGGTCTGTCCCGGGGTCTCCTCCCAGTGGGGCATGCACAGAGAACCTCCTTTGGGAGGTGTCTAGAAGGCATCCTGACAAGCTGCCCGAACCACCTCCACTGACTCCTTTCGATGTGGAGGAGCAGCGGTTCTACTCAGAGTCTCTCCCGAATGACCAAGCTTCTCACCCTGTCTCTAAGGGACAGCCCAGCCACCCTGCAGAGAAAACTCGTTTCTACCGCTTGCATCTGCAATCTCATTCTTTTGGTCACTACCCACAGCTCGTGACCATAGGTGAGAGTGGGAATGTAGATGGACCAGTAAATTGAGAGCTTTGCCTTTTGACTCAGCTCTCTCTTTACCACAACAGACCGGTGTAGCGTCTGCATCACTGCTGACACTGCCCCGATCCGTCTGTCCAACTCTCACTCCCCCTTACCCTCACTAGTGAACAAAACCCCAAGATACTTAAACTCCTCCACTTAAGGTAGCAACTCCCCCCTGACCTGAAGTAGGCACTCCACCCATTTCCAGCTGAGCACCATGGCCACAGACTTGGAGGTGCTGATCCTCATCCCAGCTGCTTTGCACTCAACTGCAAACCGTCCCAGTGCATGCTGTAAGTCACAGATTGATGAAGCCAACAGGACCACATCATCCACAAAAAGCAGAGACGTGATCCTGATGCCACCAAACTGGACACTCTCCGCCCCTTGGCTGCACCTAGAAATTCTGTCCATAAAAGTTATGAACAGAACCGGTGACAAAGGGCAGCCCTGGCGGAGTCCCACATGCACCAGGAACGAGTCTGACTTACTGCCGGTAATGCAAACCAAACTCCTGCTCCAGTCATACAGGGTCCGAATGGCCCGCAGTAGTGGGCCCTGAACTCCATACTCCTGAAGCACCCCCACAGAGCACTCAGAGGGACACGGTCATAAGCCTTCTCCAGGGCCACAAAACACATGTAGACCAGTTGGGCAAACTCCCATGCACCTTTAGACTTAGACAACCTTTATTGTCATTCAGTCTACAAGAAGTGTACACCAAACAAAACAGTCCTGTAGTGCCTCTATAGCCCCCTCAGACCACACCCTCACCTGCCTCACTGTAGGTTTCCCTCTGATCAGCAGGGGCTTATATGCAGGGATCAGCATAATGGATAAATGGTCAGAAGAGCCAAGGTGGGGGCGGGGGGCTGCTTTGAGTGCATCCTTCATGTTGGTGTAGGCCATATCTAATGTGTTCACTCCCCTGGTTGCACAATCCACATGCTGGTGAAAATGAGGGAGGACTGTCTTCATGTTGGCCTGGTTAAAACCCCCAGCCACAATGAAAAAGCCCTCAGTGTGAGTGGATTGCAACTCACTGATGGTCTGGTAGAGAACACTCATAACCTCCTTTGTGTTAGCACTGGGGGGCACGTACACAGAAGTGATGGAAACTAAAGTAAACTCCCTGGGCAGATAGAATGGTCTACAATTTACAGTTAGAAGCTCAATGTCCAGTGAGCAATGGCTCGAGACTAACTTAGCATTTTTACACCAACTGTTATTGATATAAATACACAAACCACCCCCTTGGGATTTACCACTTAGTGTGCAGCTCCTGTCAGCATGAAACATAGCTAGCCCCTCGATGCTAACAACATTGTCCGGGATTGAAGAGTTAAGCCATGTCTCTGTCAGAATTATAGCACAGCAGTTCCTCAACTCTTGTTTTGATGTTAATTCCAGCTGCAGATGATCCATTTTGTTCTCCAGGGAGCGAACATTAGTGAGGAAGATGGATGGAAGCAGTGTTTTATAAGTGTTAGCTTTTAGCTTAGCTGTTAGCCCCCCCCGACAACTACATTTCCACCTTCAGTCACACTGCCTCCACTTACTCCTCCATCAGCTTGTGCTGCTAAGGGAGTCCGCTGCACCGTAGACCCCTGGGTCTTGCTGGTGCAGCACTCCGAGGCTATGGAAACACTCCCGAGTAGTTGTGTCTATGAAGCTGAAATCACTGGATGATCGTAATTCCAGCAAGTGCTGGTGACTATATATAAACATACTGAAAGGTACAACCCTGATTCCAAAAAAGTTGAGACAAAGTACAAATTATAAATAAAAACAGAATGCAATGATGTGGAAGTTTCAAAATTCTATATTTTATTCAGAATAGAACATAGATGACATATCAAATGTTTAAACTGAGAAAATGTATCATTTAAAGAGAAAAATTAGGTGATTTTAAATTTCATGACAACACATCTCAAAAAAGTTGGGACAAGGACATGTTTACCACTGTGAGGCATCCCCTTTTCTCTTTACAACAGTTTGTAAACGTCTGGGGACTGAGGAGACAAGTTGCTCAAGTTTAGGGATAGGAATGTTAACCCATTCTTGTCTAATGTAGGATTCTAGTTGCTCAACTGTCTTAGGTCTTTTTTGTCGTATCTTCCGTTTTATGATGCACCAAATGTTTTCTATGGGTGAAAGATCTGGACTGCAGGCTGGCCAGTTCAGTACCCGGACCCTTCTTCTATGCAGCCATGATGCTGTAATTGATGCAGTATGTGGTTTGTCATTGTCATGTTGGAAAATGCAAGGTCTTCCCTGAAAGAGACATCGTCTGGATGGGAGCATATGTTGCTCTAGAACCTGGATATACCTTTCAGCATTGATGGTGTCTTTCCAGATGTGTAAGCTGCCCATGCCACACGCACTAATGCAACCCCATACCATCAGAGATGCAGGCTTCTGAACTGAGCGCTGATAACAACTTGGGTCGTCCTTCTCCTCTTTAGTCCGAATGACACGGTGTCCCTGATGTCCATAAAGAACTTCAAATTTTGATTTGTCTGACCACAGAACAGTTTTCCACTTTGCCACAGCCCATTTTAAATGAGTCTTGGCCCAGAGAAGACGTCTGCACTTCTGGATCATGTTTAGATATGGCTTCTTCTTTGAACTATAGAGTTTTAGCTGGCAACGGTGGATGGCATGGTGAATTGTGTTCACAGATAATGTTCTCTGGAAATATTCCTGAGCCGATTTTGTGATTTCCAATACAGAAGCATGCCCGTATGTGATGCAGTGCCGTCTAAGGGCCCGAAGATCACGGGCACCCAGTATGGTTTTCCAGCCTTGACCCTTATGCACAGAGATTCTTCCAGATTCTCTGAATCTTTTGATGATAATATGCACTGTAGATGATGATATGTTCAAACTCTTTGCAATTTTACACTGTCGAACTCCTTTCTGATATTGCTCCACTATTTGTAGGCACAGAATTAGGAGGATTGGTGATCCTCTTCCCATCTTTACTTCTGAGAGCCGCTGCCACTCCAAGATGCTATTTTTATACCCAGTCATGTTAATGACCTATTGCCAATTGACCTAATGAGTTGCAATTTGGTCCTCCAGCTGTTCCTTTTTTGTACCTTTAACTTTTCCAGCCTCTTATTGCCCCTGTCCCAACTTTTTTGAGATGTGTTGCTGTCATGAAATTTCAAATGAGCCAATATTTGGCATGAAATTTCAAAATGTCTCACTTTCGACATTTGATATGTTGTCTATGTTCTATTGTGAATACAATTTCAGTCTTTGAGATTTGTAAATTAGTGCATTCCGTTTTTATTTACAATTTGTACTTTGTCCCAACTTTTTTGGAATCAGGGTTGTATTACTGACTAGGAAGTGTATTTTGATTGAGAAAACCGTAACTGTCGTGAGCCCATGCTGAACAGAGCACCACCATCTTGGTCATAGAACCCTCCAGTACCCTTGCAAGGATAAAGAGCTGGTCCAGTGTTCCATGACCAGGATGAAAACTGCATTGTTCCTCCTGAATCTGAGGTTCAACTATCGACCTGACTCTCCTCTCCAGCACCCCAACATAGGCTTTCCCAGGGAGGCTGAGAAGTGTGATCCCCTATAGTTGGAACACACTCTCCGATCCCCCTTTTTAATAAGGGGGACCACCACCCCAGTCTGCCAATCCAGAGGCACTGTCCCCGACCTCCACGCAATGTTGAAGAGGCGTGTCAACCAAGACAGCCCAACAACATCCAGTGCCTTCAGGAACTCAGGATGAATCTCATCCAACCCTGGAGCTTTGCCACTGAGGAGCTTTTTAACCACTTCAGCAACCTCAGCCCCTGTGATGGGCGAGTCCTCCCAAACACCTCAGACTCTGCATCCTCCTCGGACACCATGAAGGTGGGATTGAGGAGATCCTTGAAGTATTCCTTCCACTGCCAGATGATGTCCCCAGTTGAGGTCAACAGCACTCCATCCTCACTGTAGACAGTTGGGACAAAGCACTGCTTTCCCTTCCTGAGCCGGCGGATGGTTTGCTAGAATCTCTTCAAGGCCAACTGAAAATCACTTTCCATGGCCTCACCGAACTCCTCCCACACCAAAGTTTTTGCTTCCATGACTGCCAGAGCCATGTTCCGCTCAGCCCGTCGGTATCTGTCAGCTGCCTCTGGAGACCTTCTTCAGCTTGATGGCTCCCCTCACCACAGGCGTCCACCACCGGGTTTGGGGATTACCACCATGACAGGCACCAACAACCTTGCAGCTGCAGCTCTGCACGCCCACCTCAGCAATGGAGGTGTGGAACATGGTCCACTTGGACTCAATGTCCCCATCCTCCCCCAGTATGCAGTTGAAGCTCTGCCGGAGGTGGCAATTGAAGATCCGACGGACAAGAGCCTCAGCCAGACATTCCCAGCATAACCTCACTACACGTTTGGGCCTACCAGGACTGTCCAGCCTCCTCCCCCACTATCTGATCCAGCTTGCCACCAGGAAGTGATCAGTTGATAGCTCTGCTTCTCTCTTCACCTAAGTGTCCCAGACATATGGTCATAGATCAGATGAAATGACTACAAAGTCAATCATCAATCTACGGCCTTGGGTGTCCTCGTGCCACATGCACTTATGGACACCCTTATGCTCAAACATGGTGTTTGTTATGGCCAAACCGTGCATGGCACAGAAGTCCAACAACAGAACACCACTCGGGTTCAGATTGGGCAGGCCGTTCCTCCCAATCACACCCCTCCAAGTCTCACCGTCATTGCCCACGTAGGCATTGAAGTCCCCCAGTAAAACAATGGAGTCCCCTCGTGGTGCACTGTCTAGCAGTCCACTCAAGGACTCCAAGAAGGTTGGGTACTCAACTACCATTTGGCCCCTAAGTGCAAATAGTCAGAGACCATTCCCCGACCTGAAGGTGCAGGGAAACGACCCTCTCATTCACTGGGGAGAACTCCAATGTTAGTGTACCAAACTTACAAACAAAGCAAACAGAATTATAAACATACAAATGAAATGAATGATAGTAGTAGGCCAAATACTGCAATCATTAGTGACCTGCAGCAATAAATAGTAGGCCTTTACCAGTGATCAACTCAAAAAAAGAAGAAAAGAAACACAAAAGTTAAAAAACAAATTAAAAAAAAACGAAGAAACCCAATCCCACCCTACAATGTCAGGGAATTTGGCTCTTTAACATACAACACAGAGCCCAATCACCACATTGTGGCAGCGGGGGCATGGTCAAGCACCGGTCTGTGACAGGAGGGCAGAGTCAGGGAAGGTAAGTGGCAGAATCACTACACCTGAGAGCAATTAACCTGTGTTTGTGTGTGTCTTCCCAGTGACCGCGCCCTATTTAAGGAGGGAGAGCGAGAGCAGAGGGGTCTCTCTCCACAACCAGATAACCAGAATGTGTGTGCGTGCATGTGTGGCTGAGAGAGAAAGCTATTCCACTGAAAAGTGAAAATAAAAGAGTTTTTGCAAACTCAGACTCTGTCCTGCCGTCCTCTGCGCTCCACCCACATCCAGTGAACCTTACAGTGGTGCCGAAACCCAGGATAATAGTGGAGCACCAGCCGATCAGCCCCATGGAGTCCTCCCCATTTGCCGACCTGGTCCACGCCCTCGCCACGGCCCAGCAAAGCCAGCACCAGGCACTTGTCACCCTCCGGAAGGAACAGGAGCAACGCTTCAAAGCCTTGGTGCTGGCCCAGCAGGAAGACCGCGAGGCATTCCGGCACCTCCTTGCGTCGGCGGGGTCCACCAGCGCTCTGGCCTCGGGCCCGTCTCCCCTCACCGTTACCAAGATGGGTCCACAGGACGACCCCGGGGCTTTCATCACGCTATTCAAACAAGTCGCAGAAGCCTCGGGGTGGCCAATGGAGCAGCGCGTGGCGCGCCTTCTCCCCCTCCTAATGGGAGAGGCACAGCTGGCTGCGCTACAGCTCCCCGCTGACCGTCGGCTGGTCTAGGCCGTCCTCCAGTGCGTGGGGCACACGGCAGAGCAACAGCGCCAGTGCTTCCGCACTTTGCGCTTGGAGGAAGTTGGCCGGCCATTCGTGTTTGGCCAGCAGCTCCGGGATGCCTGCTGGCGGTGGTTGAGGGCCAAC
Source organism: Neoarius graeffei (assembly GCF_027579695.1). Lineage (NCBI taxonomy): Eukaryota > Metazoa > Chordata > Actinopteri > Siluriformes > Ariidae > Neoarius > Neoarius graeffei. The sequence continues at coordinate 2,664,757 of NC_083570.1, forward strand.
AACCACGACGCTGAGGGGATCATCGACCAGGTGGTGCTGGAACAATTCGTCACTCGCTTACCAGCAGGAACCACGGAGTGGGTCCGGTGCCACCGCCCAGCGTCGCTGGATCAGGCAGTCGAGCTGGCGGAGGATCATTTGGCGGCTGTTCCGGTGGCAGGACAGCAGACGGCATCTTCTCTTCTCTCCTCTTCTCTCTCTCTCTCTCCCCCTCCTTCTGTGTCTCGTCCTTGCCCCATTCCCCCACCGCGGAGACGGGGGCCGGTGCCACCCCAGCCGGCCCGCCGGACCCGCGGTGCCCTCCCGTTTCTCCCTTCTGTGTCTGTCTCTCCCCCACCTCAGGTGAGTGAGCCCCAGAACACCGGTGCAGAGGGAAAGCCCGGGCCGGTTTGCTGGCGCTGCAGGAAGCCGGGCCATCTTCAACAGCAGTGCACGGCAATGGAAGTGGGCGCGGTGGTTCGGATCCCCGACGCGCCAGAGGCTGCCCTCGATCGGGCCGGAGCGTATCGCATACCGGTGAGTATCCAAGGGGCTACATATCAGGCGTTGGTGGATTCTGGTTGTAATCAGACCTCAATTCACCAAAGCCTGGTTCAAAACGAGGCATTAGGGGGAGCACAAGGGGTGAAGGTGTTGTGTGTGCACGGGGATGTTCACCGCTACCCTTTGGTGTCGGTCCACATTATTTTCAGAGGGGAAAAATTTATAGTGAAGGCGGCGGTTAATCCTCGCCTTACCCACTCTTTAATTTTGGGGACTGATTGGCCGGGATTTCAGGGTTTAATGACACGCCTAGTAAAGAGTGGGTCCTGCCATTTGACAGGGGGAGGTCCCGGTGTCGCTTTGGCGGGGGCAGCTGTCACAGAGCCGTCTATGCCATCTCACCGTCAGAGTGAGGAGCTGCTGGCTCCTCCTCTCTCTATTGGGGAATCCCTCGCGGATTTCCCATTAGAACAATCGCGAGATGAGACTCTGCGACATGCATTTGACCAAGTGAGAGTAATCGATGGTCAAACGCTCCAGCCGAACGCCACCCCGCCCTTCCCCTACTTTGCAATTATGAAGGATAGGTTATACCGAGTGACGCAGGACACTCAAACTAAAGAGCGAATCACACAGCTTTTAATTCCGAAGAGCCGCCAGGAATTGGTATTCCAGGCGGCTCACTTTAATCCCATGGCTGGACACTTAGGGCAGGATAAAACACTAGCCCGAATAATGGCCCGATTCTATTGGCCGGGGATTCGCGGCGATGTTCGTAGGTGGCATACGGCATGCCGCGAATGCCAGTTAGTGAATCCCGCGGCCATTCCAAAAGCGCCTTTGCACCCTCTTCCATTAACCGAGACCCCGTTTGAGAGAATTGGGATGGATCTCGTCGGGCCATTAGATTGGTCAGCATGAGGGTACCGCTTTATATTAGTTCTGGTGGACTATGCAACGCGATACCCGGAAGCAGTGCCTCTGCGCAATATCTCAGCACGCAGTATTGCAGAGGCGCTCTTCCGCGTCATCTCCCAAGTTGGAATCCCGAAAGAGATTCTGACTGATCAAGGCACTACGTTTATGTCACGAACACTGCGCGAACTGTATGGGTTATTGGGGATTAAGCCGATCCACACCAGCATGTGTCACCCACAAACGGACGGTTTAGTGGAACGGTTCAACCGCACCCTCAAAAATATTATTAAAAAATTCGTAAGTGAGGATGCACGTAATTGGGATAAGTGGCTCGAGCCCTTGTTGTTCTCAGTGCGAGAGGTCCCCCAAGCCTCCACGGGGTTCTCCCCGTTCGAATTATTATATGGGCATAAGCCGTCCGGCATCCTAGACGTGCTGCGGGCAAATTGGGAGGAGGGACCTTCACAAAGCAAGAACGAAATTCAGTACGTTATGGACCTGCGCGCAAAACTCCACACACTCACCCACCTAACTCAGGAGAATTTGCGGCAGGCCCAGGAATGGCAAGCCTGCCTGTACAACAAGGGTACGCGCCTTAGAGAGTTCACACCGGGAGATAAGGTACTCGTACTGTTGCCCACGTCGAGCTCCAAATTGATTGCCAAGTGGCAAGGACCCTTTGAGGTCACATGGCAAGTCGGGAACGTCGACTATGAGGTGAGGCGAACGGACAGGGGTGGGGCGCTACAGATTTACCACCTCAATCTGCTTAAACTCTGGAACGAGGAGGTCCCCGTGGTGTTGGTGTCAGTGGTGTCCGGTCCCTTGTGGAGACCACCTCTCCCCGACCCAACTCACGGAGGTCGCCCAGTTGCAGACCGAGTTTTCGGATGTGTTCTCGCCCCTGCCCAGTCGCACTAATCTCATAGAGCACCACATAGAGATGCCCCCGGGGGTGGTAGTGCGTAGCCGCCCTTACAGGCTACCCGAACACAAAAAAAAGGTGGTTCGGGAAAAACTTGAGACTTTGCTCGAAATGGGCATCGTCGAGGAGTCCCACAGTGACTGGAGCAGCCCGGTGGTCTTGGTACCCAAGGCCAATGGGTCGGTCCGGTTCTGTGTGGACTATAGAAAAGTCAACGCGGTGTCTAAATTTGACGCGTACCCAATGCCTCGTATTGATGAGTTGCTCGATCGACTTGGCACGGCTCGCTTTTATTCGACACTGGATTTGACGAAGGGATATTGGCAGATCCCCTTGACTCCGCTATCCTGAGAAAAAATGGCCTTTTCCACACCGTTTGGTTTACACCAATTTGTCACACTTCCGTTTGGGCTGTTTGGGGCACCCGCGACGTTTAAGCGGCTGATGGATAGAGTCCTCCGCCCCCACGCCACTTATGCGAATGCGTATCTAGATGATATAATCATCTATAGTAATGACTGGCCGAGGCACCTGGAACATCTGAGGGCCATCCTTAGGTCACTGAGGCGAGCGGGGCTCACAGCCAATCCAAAGAAGTGTGCGATTGGGGAGGGTAGAATTACGGTATCTGGGCTTCCACTTGGGCAACGGGCAGGTGCGTCCCCAAATTCATAAGACGGCAGCGATTGCGGCCTGCCCGAGGCCCAAGACCAAAAAGGGGGTGAGACAGTTCCTGGGGCTGGCTGGCTATTACCGTAGGTTTATACCTAATTATTCGGACGTCACCAGCCCGCTGACTGATCTCACTAAAAAGGGGGCACCAGATCCGGTCCAGTGGACGGAGCAATGCCAGCGGGCTTTTTCAGAGGTAAAGGCTGCACTGTGTGGAGGGCCACTTTTACACTCCCCTGACTTTCCTCTCCCCTTTGTGTTACAGACCGATGCGTCGGACAGAGGGCTGGGGGCAGTTTTGTCCCAGGAGGTGGAGGGGGAGGACCGCCCCATCCTCTACATCAGTAGGAAGCTGTCAGTGCGTGAGGGGCGCTACAGCACCATTGAAAAGGAGTGTCTGGCGATCAAGTGGGCGGTCCTCGCCCTCCGTTATTACCTGCTGGGGCGCCCTTTCACCCTCTGTTCAGACCACGCGCCCCTTCAGTGGCTCCACCACATGAAAGATGCCAACGCACGGATCACCCGTTGGTACCTGGCACTCCAACCCTTTAATTTCAAGGTGGTCCACAGGCCGGGGGCGCAGATGGTCGTGGCGGACTTCCTCTCCCGTTAAGGGGGGGGGGAGTCGGCTGCAGGCCGGACGGCTGCCTGGCCTGAGTCGGGCGGTGGGGGTATGTGGCAGTGGGGGCGTGGTCAAGCGCCGGTCTGTGACGGGAGGGCAGAGTCAGGGAAGGTAAGTGGCAGAATCACTACACCTGAGAGCAATTAACCTGTGTTTGTGTGTGTCTTCCCAGTGACCGCGCCCTATTTAAGGAGGGAGAGCGAGAGCAGAGGGGTCTCTCTCCACAACCAGATAACCGGAATGTGTGTGCGTGTGTGTGGCTGAGAGAGAAAGCTATTCCACTGAAAAGTGAAAATAAGAGTTTTTGCAAACTCAGACTCTGTCCTGCCGTCCTCTGTGCTCCACCCACATCCAGTGAACCTTATACACATATACAAGCTTTCACATTCATACATATGCATGGGCCCAAAAAAAAAAAAACATAATGGCAATAGTGCCATGAAACACAAATAAACAAAACAATCATACAGGACAACAACTCATACAAGAACCAGCTGTTTGCATCTGTCACCACAGCTCGCCAAGGGAGTTCAACCAACAATAGGTGCTGTAAATGGTGCAGCAAGGAACAAGCTGGGCAATGAACAAAGGTACAGGCAAAAAACAGAGCAGCAAAGCAGCAGTGAGCCAGCAAAGCAGCAGTGAGCATAATGCATACCCAGATGACAGTAGACGTAAACTCAAGCCCATGATCCCTACAATGCATGATAAAATACCAAATTAAAATCAGACAAATGTGGAAAAAATAAAACTAAGTTCCTGATAGTGGCTACATACCAATCAAGCAGCAGCTTGTCACTCGAGGCAGGGGAACTAATACAGCACAATCATCCGAGTGCCTCGTTTGAATGAAATGGAGCATTTGTTTTTCAACATGCAATGTGATAAATTTCTAGTATGAGAAATTGAGGAAGAGACCTACCAGAACAAAACCTGAACTGAAACTTCAGAGAGCAGTGACATAAACAACCAATAGTGCAGCGACCAACAGAAGGGGAGTAACAAGAATTTACAAAGGCTGGTGCTGTTCAGGTATTTTTCAAGACAAACACCACTTACCATTATATATGGTAGCCAAGTATACCAATTGGCTGACCACTACCCAGTCATTAGGAAGGACTCCACCTATTCATTCTGCTACAATCTGCCCCCCCCTTTTTTCATCATCGCCCTGATGATGGAACACTCAAAGCCCATATTTTCTAATCCAAGGGCCTAAATAAGGCAGAGATTGCATGAGGATACAAGGCCAGTAGGATGAGCTGACCCACAGCCTGTTGATTGAGGTAGATGGTGGATGTTAGAATGCTGACCAGCTGTGGTCCTTGTGGTCCGACGAAGGGCTGCCCCACTGGTACCAAGCAGGATTTCTGAGGGAGGTACTGATGACACCACTGGCACACTCATGCTCATTGTGCAGGGCCCCACTAACACCGGAGGTGCAGCTGAGACTTCTACAGTTGAGGCAGGGGTGTGCTCAGGAACAGGAAGTGGGCAGTCAGGCATCATCACAGGTACTTCTAGATGACTTCATTGCTTCGTTGGACTGACTCAGGGACCAGCGGAAGGGGTGTAACAGGAATTTACAAAGGCCAGTATTCAGGCATTTTCCAAGACAAACACCACCTACCATTATCTACAGTGGCCAAGTATACCAATTGGCTGACCATTATCTAGTCATTAGGAGGGACTCCACCCATTCGTTCTGCTACACATGGTTGTCAAGAAAAAATGATGTCACACATCGGAGACATAAAACTTCCACGCGAGTGTGCGACTGTGACAATTTGTAAACAAACATGGCCACCGGGTTTGGTTCGTTAAATAAAGAAGAATTTGAGAGAATTTTGAAAGAGAAAGATGTGTTGACCACCCAAAAGGAATGTGTATGTATAATAATAATAATAATAATAATAATAATAATAATAATAATGAGTAGAAGAAGAAGAAGAAGAAGAATATTCACTGGCTTATCTTTGTTGTATATCAGATATCTTCTATTTAGCTAACATGATATTGAACTCATCTTTGACTCATTCAATATCATGCTGGCTAAACAGAATATATTTGATATACCATTCCATGCCAGCATAACATAATATTGTGACCCCTTCCATAACTTTTATTGTTATATGGTTTCATTCACTGTTGTCTCTTTTTAGCAAAATAACACATGCACTGTTTTGAGTAAAACACAGACAAAAAACATTTTACAATCCACCTGCCATGTTTTTAACACCTTTTCTGACCTGAAAATTCTCTTAACCTTTTTTTTTTCTTTTCAATTTGGGCTTGCCCATTCCCACCCACTAGCTTATGCTGCATTTGTGGTGGTAATTTCCAAACTGTAATAACATGATTTCTCACTTTAGAACATTCAGTGTGTGAAGTGGAAAAAAAAACAACCAGATACTTCCCTGGAAGTGTCTTTTGTTTGCTCTGTCAGAGCATGCAACACTCCTAAAACATTTATGGCATTTGGCAGATGCCTTTATCCAGAGTGACTTATTTATACAACTAAGCAATAGAGGACGAAGGGCCTTGCTCAAGGTCCCAGCAATGCCAACCTGCCACTGCTGGGAATTGAACTCAAGATCAGTAGTCCAATGTCTCCTTTTTTCAGCTGCTCCCATTAGGGGTCACCAAAGAGTATCTGTTTTGCATACTTTATTTGGCATAGGATTTACACCAGATGCCCTTCCTGAGCTGCCCCACAGCCTGTTGATTGAGGCAGATGGTGGATGTTAGAATGCTGACCAGCTGTGGCCCTTGTGGTCCGATATCATCTATCCCCAATCTATCCAGCCTTGGCACTGGCACCAAGTATGCACTAATTTGTACAACCCTAGGGCCTGGTTATTTTACCTAATCTGCATGTCTTTTTGAACTGTGGGAGAAAACTGGAGCACCTGGAGGAAACCCACCCAGCCATGGAGAGAACATGCAAACTTCACACTGATAGTGTCATGCTCCCAGGCTCACCTAACACTCAGGACTCCACTTCCCACAATCCCCCTCATACACCAGTCACTACCATGTGCACTCCGTCAGCCAACCCAGAGCCAATTCCTAGGAGTGGGTCCCCCAAGTTCTAATTACCATCAACTGTACCTTTTTGTTTCCATTTGTATTTATACCCCTTTGTTTGTTTTGTTCCTCACACAGTATTGCCTCCACATTTCGTGAGCCTACTGAGTGTTACTATTCTGATTGTATTCATGTATATGACCCTTTTTGCCTTCCGTTTTTTTTCCCGTTTCACCTTGCCCTTGTGTTTTGATTGCCTGTGTTTTTCTGATTCCCAGTTCTTGGACTATTGCCCATTTCCTGACCACGATTTGTCTAGCCCTCGTGACTGTTTTGGATTTCTCAGTATTGGCCTGGCCTGGCTTTTGTATGTTGTCTTTTCTCACTGAGTTCATTCACAATCCGCGAGCGTATGGTTTGTTACAGCCGCGTTACAGAAAGGCCCCTGTTGGCTGTAAGGATTGAACCCAGAACATTCTTGCTGTAAGGTGACACTGATAACCACTGTGCCACCTGGTAGTCCAACATCTAGAACATCATAAAAAGCTTCTTAACCACACTTTTACCATAACTGTCCTGCATGACTACTGGTTCTTTTCTATTATAGTGAACTTCATACATTCCTGCAACATTTAGACTGAAATTGAAGCACAGCAACAACAGCAGACAATAGCAAGTAGATTAGCTACATGCTAGCCAGCAGACAATTGGAAATAGCTTTGCAATTATTAAAGAAATCGTTAAATGTTAATTATTTCCTTCTCAAACCAGTGATTAATATGGTTATTTTTATAGATTTATCCAAGTATTGTGTCTGTATAATAACTGATCTAACGCCCATAAATACATAACCTGTGTGGTACTGAGATGGGGAAAGGTTTGTGACAAGTCAATAGCCACTTGTGACCAGGGTCTTTGGGGTATGGGTAATGGATGAATTTCATGAATATCATGTACATATAAAAATTGCATTTTATGTGGACGCTATAGCCTAAATGGTAGAGAAGCAGCTGTGGGACCAAAAGGTCACTGGTTTGAGTCCCTAGACCAGCAGGAATTGCTGAAGTGCCCTTAAGCAAGACACCTAACCCCCAACTGCTCCCCAGGCTGCTCTAGGTATGTTGCATGTCACTCTGGATAAGGGTGTCTGCTAAATGCCATTAATGTACTGCATTCCTCCCCTTGATATATATTTGGTGTTCAAGGAGCCTGGAGCCTGTTGGATGTGTGTGGTAAAGTCAGGGGAGTATATTCAGATATTGTCAATGTATGCAATGATGAACTTCCCAAGCATGTCCCAAAAGCATGTCATTTATGAGACAGTGGAACACTTCTGGCATCATTGTTTTGGACAGCCAGAAGCAGCATGGCCACAGGGCAGGGGCCTGCTGATCACACATGACTGGAGTGGCATAATCGGCACCTTGATTCACCCTCTTCAAGCAGCTAGGAGAGTATTATAAGGCATGTTGACTCACAGAGGTTAGTCAGCTTTCTGATGTGCATGAACACTGATACTCTCTCCATCTCTGACTAGTCAGGCTTGCCAATGCAGAAGATGACAATGACTAGTTGGAGCACACCACACGGTTTGCTGGAGACCAACCCCGCTCTCAAACCCTCTGGATCACCGAAAGACTCTGGCACAGCCAACCCCTGCATGGTACCTTGCCCTTGGCCAGTTTGGGCTCTCCACCGCCTGCACAGACTGCACCTACCACACCATTCAACTCCTGACACTTCCCCTTCCCTAATTTCTTATTAAATTCATGGTTCATTTCACTGAAGACTTCGGTTGTGTGTCTGTATTCTCCTTGCCATCGCAGCAGTGAGTGCCACACTAGGCAGTATGTATCAATTGTAATTCACATGAGTTATATGACCACTTTCAAGTGCTTATTAATTTGGTCCAGAGGTACTCAAATATATGGGTGTGTCAAAGTTATTTTTTGTGACCTTACATGTTTTTGGTGGAACATAGATCAAGTGCAGCTTTTGGAAAGTGGCCAGTGGCCAAGGCCCAGATCAGTGAGGAAGTAGAGAGATGTTATCAAATGTAATGATTGTGAGGAAAAATTATGCATATTCACTGTTAAATTCTTCTGTTCCAGCAAGGTGTCTCAATTCAAAATGCAATATGGCAGCTGATAAACTAAGAATTTTTTGCTGTGGCCAAATCATCTGCATAGTGGGCAGGTATAAATAAGCATGGAAGAGAGCTCATGCTGCTCTCAGTAAAACCATGGATTCTGATTAGCAGTAGGCAAACAACTGATCACAAATCTGACTGTCAATTAAGAGCCACACCGATACAGGGTCTTCACATCCCATTTTAATGGACTGTTCAAAAGGTTTGTCACCACAACTAAGTTACATCAGAGTGAACCCAATTTTCATTGTCTTGGTGTTGACAGCTCATAGTGTTTTCAACTTTATGGAAATCTTCAGCTAGATTTTCATAAATCTCCTTCGTGACAAAACATATACAATTAATTTCCACTGATAAAAATGATGAAATATCCCACCCAGCTTGTATTACCCTTCATTTTGATGTTACATTATTCTACGCAAAATGTACTACATACGAGCTTTGCATGTTTGTGCAGCTGATGATCAAATCATTTTGGTTCAGATGTTTAAATACCTGACAGATTTGTTTCACTGGTGACAATAATAATAAGCCAAGCAAAAAGTTTAGTTTAAAACAAGCAATTTAAAAAAAATGATGTGTGAAGAATCAGCTGGGAATACTTCACCAGACAAAATGACTCGAAAAGCATGTCTAAACCAGCTGTAGAAAAATGCATACACTATTGGATTACATGTTGAACTGAAATATGCCACCCAAAAGAATAAATCAAACAGAATTTATATTTTTTTAATGACAGATTGACTTTATCATCACAAAATACAGTGTCGAATATTACAAATCTAACATGAAGTCATAATGAAAGCTGAAGCAAATAGGCTTTACTGGGTTTAGTTCAAAATGCACGCCTCAATATTTATCTAAATATTAAAAAATTAGCATTTCCCTTTGATCAATTGTTCAGATTTTATAAGAACAGAAACTAAATTATTGATTGTTGATCTTCAAAATGGGGATCCATTTCTATGATCAGGTTTCCAACTTAAAGCAGTGTGGAATAGGCAGGAGTAGAAATTAGAAAGGAAAGGAATGGGAAAGCTATTGCCATCCCTTTTTCACTGCTAAATATTTGTAGCATTTTATTTAATGACATGTTGATTAAAAGTAAAGAACATTGACTTTCAGCTTGAAAAAGGCAATCAAAACAATCTGGTGTGCGATGAATTGGTTTGAAATATTCCCCCAGATAGAATGACTCTGAAAGCGTGTCTGAACCAGCTGTAGAAAAAGGCATACACGATCGGATTACACATTGAATTGAAATATCCGCACCAGAGGAATAAATCAAACAGAAATGGCAGAACTGAATGTCTTATAAATGGATTGAAGCAGTTACAGATGAAAAATGGCAACCAGCAGGTCAAAAACACTCCCATGATTATGGCTAATGTTTTCGTGGCCTTCTTTTCTGACTTGCTCACACTGGCTTTTTCTTTGGCTGTCTTCATCTGTGCATTTGTGGATTGAATTGCACGAGCTTGTCTTTGTGCAGTGCGAAAGATTTTCCCATAGACACAGAGCATGATTACTGCAGTGATGTAAAAGTAGATCATAGGAAACACCACAGCTGCTGCTTTATCTTGTAAAATCATACATGCACCTTCACAAAGGAAGTTATTGTAATAAAACTCTTCATTTTCAAGAATATTGAGCTCCAGAAACATAATCCCAAACCCAATTGCTGAAGAAAAGCCCCAACACACTATGATCATTAATCTAATGGTAGTTGGAGTCATTTTACTGTGATACAGAAGCGGATGACATACAGCATAATATCGGTCTAAAGAAATAACACACAGGTTAAAAATGGATGCCGTGCACACAGTGACATCCAAACTGCTGTGAATTTTACAAAAGGTGTTTCCTAAATACCAGCAGGATTCCACAGAGCGTATCATGCTGGGAGGCATCACTATTCCTCCTACAAGCAGATCAGAAACAGCCAGAGAGAGAATGAGGTAATTAGTTGATGTGTGTAATTGTCTGAAATGTACAACAGTTATAATCACAAGCAGGTTTCCAAATACAGTGAGAAGAGAAGAAGTGCTAAAGAGGATGTAGAGCAAAACCCGAACTTGTAAAGGATAATCAATCTTCAAACATGAGGTGTTAAGTGAACTGAAACAAAGTGAAGGCTCCTCCGATAAATCCAAACTGATGATATTGTCCATCGACTGCTTTCACAATGTCATCCAGATCTGAGAAAATTAACAAGGAAATGAGGGAATAATAATAATAATAATAATAATAATAATAATAATCCAATGACCATGATGTATTGCTTTTATAAAAACCTTGCAAATGTATTACATTCTAAACAATCCTTTTTTAAAAAAATAATCCTTCATACCTCTCCATGCACCATGTATGTGAACTAAACCAAGGAGAAGAAATTTTTAATTTATAGTCTGTCTTATCCAATAGCAGTATGCCAGATTAATCCCTGGTGGTAAATGATGAAACAGAATTATTCACTGACTTATTCCATTTATTTCCATTCTTAAAACCATGGGGAAAGAGTTCAAAATATAATGCTATCTCATTGTGACCCATTCTAGAACTTTAAAAGTTATGTGGTTTCATCCACTGTTGTCTCACTTTAGGCAGATTACACATGCACTGTCTTGAGTAAAACGCAAAATAGACACAAACACACAGTGGTGCTTGAAAGTTTGTGAACCCTTTAGAATTTTCTATATTTCTGCACAAATATGACCTAAAACATCATCAGATTTTCACACAGGTCCTAAAAGTAGATAAAGAGAACCCAGTTATTATTAGAGAACTAATAATAAAGAGAACCCAAAAATATTATACTTGGTCATTTATTTATTGAGAAAAATGATCCACTATTACATATCTGTGAGTGGCAAAAGTATGTGAACCTCTAGGATTAGCAGTTAATTTGAAGGTGAAATTAGAGTCAGGTGTTTTCAATCAATGGGATGACAATCAGGTGTGAGTGGGCACCCTGTTTTATTTAAAGAACAGGGATCTATCAAAGTCTGATCTTCACAGCACATGTTTGTGGAAGTGTATCACGACACGAGCAAAGGAGATTTCTGAGGACCTCAGAAAAAGCGTTGTTGATGCTTATCAGGCTGGAAAAGGTTACAAAACCATCTCTAAAGAGTTTGGACTCCACCAATCCACAGTCAGACAGATTGTGTACAAATGGAGGAAAGTCAAGACCATTGTTACCTTCCCCAGGAATGGTCGAACAACAAGGATCACTCCAAGAGTAAGGCGTGTAATAGTTGGCAAGGTCACAAAGGACCCCGGGGTAGCTTCTAAGCAACTAAAGGCCTCTCTCACATTGGCTAATGTTAATGTTCATGAGTCCACCATCAGGAGGACACTGAACAACAATGGTGTGCATGGCAGGGTTCCAAGGAGAAAGCCACTGCTCTCCAAAAAGAACATTGCTGCTTATCTGCTGTTTGCGAAAGATTATGTGGACAAGCCAGAAGGTTATTGGAAAAATGTTTTGTGGACAGATAAGACCAAAATAGAACTTTTTGGTTTAAATGAGAAGTGATGTGTTTGGAGAAAGGAAAACACTGCATTCCAGCATAAGAAGCTTATCCCATCTATGAAACATGGTGGTGGTAGTATCATGGTTTGGGCCTGTTTTGCTGCATCTGGGCCAGGACGGCTTGCCATCATTGATGGAACAATGAATTCTGAATTATACCAGCAAATTCTAAAGGGAAATGTCAGGACATCTGTCCATGAACTGAATCTCAAGAGAAGGTGGGTCATGCAGCAAGACAACGACCCTAAGCACACAAGTCATTCTACCAAAGAATGGTTAAAGAAGAATAAAGTTAATGTCTTGGAATGGCCAAGTCAAAGTCCTGACCTTAATCCAATCGAAATGTTGTGGAAGGACCTGAAGCGAGCAGTTCATGTGAGGAAACTCACCAACATCCCAGAGTTGAAGCTGTTCTGTATGGAGGAATTGGCTAAAATTCCTCCAGGTCGGTGTGCAGGACTGATCAACCATTACCAGAAATGTTTAGTCACAGTTATTGCTGCACAAGGGGGTCACACCAGTTACTGAAAGCAAAGGTTCACATACTTTTGCCACTCACAGATATGTAATAGTGGATCATTTACCTCAATAAATAAATGACCAAGTATAATATTTTTGTCTCATTTGTTTAACTGGGTTTTCTTTATCTACTTTTAGGGACTTGTATGAAAATCTGATGATGTTTTATGTCATATTTGTGCAGAAATATAGAAAATTTTAAAGGGTTCACAAACTTTCAAGCACCACTGTATATATATATATATATATATATATATATATATATATATATATATCAACCTGCCATATTTTTAACATCTTTTCAGACCTGAAAATTCTCTTTACCAAACTTCAAAATTTTTTTCACCAATTTGTGCTTGTCCATTCCCACCAACTAGCTTATACTGCATTTGTGGTGCCTCTGTGGTGGCAATTTACAAATTATAATAATGTCATTTCTCACCTCAGCACATTCAGTGAATGAAGTGGAAAAAACAGATGCCTCCATGGAAGTGTGTCTTTTGTTTGTTCTGTCAGAGCATGCAAAGCTCATGAAACATTTACAGTATTTGGCAGATGCCATTATCCAGAGCGACTTATATTTATCTCATTTATACAACTGAGCAGTTGAGGATGAAGGGCCTTGTTCAAGATCCCAGCAGTGGCAGGTTGGCAGTGCTGGGAATTGAACTTAAGATCCGTATTCCAATGTTGTCTTCTTTTTTCAGCTGCTCCCGTTAGGGGTTGCCACAGAGGATCTGTTCTGCATATTTTATTTGTCATAGGTTTTATACTGGATGCCCTTCTTGATGTAACCCTCCCCAACTATCCAGGCTTAGTACTGGCACTAAGAATCCTCTGGCTCTGGCTTTGCAGCCCCTGGGTTTCCTCCTCAGCTCGGCCGGGATGGGGTGTCGTATCCCAGTTCGTCCCATTGTTTTCAGGGCCAGCAGCTCCTCTCTCGAATAAGCAAGAAAACTGGCTCCTGGTTGCGTGTTAAAGTTAAATATATCCATGCTATATAGTTAAACACACTATGTCTTCATAAGAAGAGCAAAAAAGTAAAAAAAAGTGGAAAAAAAGAGGTTTAAAGAGCTAAAAACTACAGAGCTACTGGAGAGTTAGCCGTCTCACACAGCGACCAAATACTGTAACTCATGGATCTTCATGCACATCCCCATGCACACACAAAACTTTCAGCACTTGTGCTCTCCCCATTGCCTCACCTTGCACCAGGCTTTGGTGGACTGAGGTCTGATTACAGCTGGAATCCACCAAAGCATGGTCTGTATCCCCTTGGATACTCACTGGTATACAATATGCTCTGGCATGATTGAGGGCTGTCTCTGGCATGTCGGGGATCCAGACCACAGCTCCCACCACCATTGCAGAGCACTGGCCCTAGAGATGCCTGGGTACCCTGCAGCACCAGCATACTGGCTCAGGCTTCACCTCTGCACTGTCAGTATGGGAGTCACTCAAATGGGGGGGAGAAGATACAGAAACAGAAGGTAGGGGGACACCACGGGTGTGGTGAGCCAGCTGGGTGTGGCTGGCCCTGCCACTGTGGTGGGGGAACGGGGTGGGGATGGGAAGAGGTATGAAAGGAGGAAGGAGAAGGGGAGAGTAAAAGACAAGAGATGGAATGTCTGCCTGCCACTGGAACTGCTGCCAAATGGTCCTCCACCAACTCAATGGCTTGATCCAGCGATGCCAGGTAGTGGCACTGGATCCACTCCACTGTTGCTTCCAAAAGGTGCGCGATGAATTGTTCCAGTGTCACCATGTTGACCTTGGCATCATGGTCATCTGCCCTCAGCCACTGCCGGCAGGTATCCCAGAGCTGTTGGCTGAACGCACATGGTCAGCCAACTTCCTCCAGTGTCAACATGCAGAAGAGCTGGCTGTGTTGTTCTGGGGAGCGGCTGACACACTTCAGGATGGCTCGCTTCAAGTCAGCGTAGACAAGCTGGCTGTTGGCAGGGAGCTGTTGCAAGGTAGACTGTGCCTCTCACATCACCAGCAGTAATAGATGGGCTGCACGTTGCTTGACCAGCCATCCCTTTGCTTCGGCCACATGCTTGAAGAGCGTGATGAATGCCTCCAGATTGTCGTGCGGCTCCATCTTCATTAGTGTGACGTGGGGTGTCCTGAGGGGTGTCCCTCAAGGTTCAGTCCTTGGTCCACTTCTCTTGTCCCTCTACACCCAGTCTCTTGGACAATTATCTCTGCTCATGGTCTATCCTACCACTGCTATGCCGGTGGCACTCAATTTTTTCTCTCTTTTCCTCCATCTGACACACAGGTCTCTGCTTGCATCTCTGCTTACCTGCATGACATACAGAACTTGATGGACAAATATCACCTGAAGGTCAACTCAGGCAAGATGGAGGTGATCTACATTCCCACTCCATTCTCTCCACCCCCAGACTTCGTCATCTCTCTGGAGGACATCTCTATGTCACCTTCACCCAGTGTGAAGAACCTAGGGGTGGTGTTCACTGACAGACTTTCCCCCTCAGCAGACAAAGCTGCAGTGATCCAGACATGTAGATTTCTCTTCTACAACATCTGAATTATCTACCCCTTCCTCACCACCCACTCTACTCAGCTCCTGGTCCAAGTGCTGATCCTCTCACACTTGTACTACTGCAACTACCTCTTTGCTAGCCTTCCAGCATCTGCCATCAGGTTCCTGCAGCTCATCCAGAACACTGCAGCCTGCCTGATCTACAACCTCCCTCATTCCTCCCACATTACCATTCTGCATACCACCCTTTAATGGCTACCTGTCACAGCTTACATCAAATTTAAGACATAGGTGCTAGGTTACCAGGCAGTCAAGGGGTCAGGTCCAGCATACATCCAGAGGCTGATCCAACTCTACACACTAGCCAGAACCCTATGCTCTGCTCCTCCTCTCTGCTCCTCCCCAACCCACTCAAGTCTCTCCTGACTCCCCACTGGTGACCTTCACACTGTGGTTAGAATTGTTGACTCCCTGACCACTTTCAAGTGCAGACTGAAGATTCACCTCTTCAGGCTGCAACTCTGCCCTGCTTCCCTATCCACTGTGTAATCGCATAGCTGTCATGACCAACCCAGGCTGTGTACTGTTGAGCCTGTTGTTAGCCATTGGGGTTTTATTTTTCTTTATTCAATTGCACTTTGTCAGCTTATTTGTATCATTGAATTGTTTTTTTTTCCTTTGCTGATTGCTGATTGTTCATACTTCAACAGAATGTTACACTGTTATTCTGTCACATGTTCAGTTGGCACTAGAAATTCCTTGTCTTGAAGTTCAGCACTTCTTGTACCTGACTTTTGCAATTGTTGTACATCACTTTGGATAAGAGTGTCCGATAAATGCCTGCAATGTAATGGTTTAAACCCTACAACACCCAGAGAGGGGGTGGTGTGGTGGTTAGCGCTGTCGCCTCACAGCAAAAAGGTCCGGGTTCGAGCCCCGTGGCCGGAGAGGGACTTTCTGTGCGGAGTTTGCATGTGTCAGATGGGGCAACTCAGTTACAGTTAATGTCACCATAGTGAGTGTTTGTTTTTGTTTGGGGTACCTTGAAGTACAGTGTGAAGTTGATAGAGTATTCCTGTGATATATTGCACATGTGGTTTTGTTTTGCTTACGCGATTTGCTGTGCTGTTATTCCACACGTGTGTTTGTTTACATTGGTGGGGAGGTGACTAAGAACTGCAGCAGGTGATTCCCGTGAATTGAATAATGACCACACCTCCTAATCATCCAATCCATGAGGTTACTGACTGATTTAAAAAGACACAGAAACTTACTTTGGCGCGGTTCCCCGGAAATTGAGCGCTGGCTTCCTCACTTCGGCTGTGGATTTCGCCATCCTTCCATTGTGGACGACTGGAGGCTCCGTTCCTTGGCTGCCCTGATTTACATACGACGCACGCAACCGGACCGGAATGCTACGCCGAGGGGTAGCCAGAGGAAGACCTGTCCAAGTCGGGAGTGCTTCTGAGTCCACGCGGCAGGGTTTTTCTATTTGGAATCAACAACTTTTGTGAAGGAAAGTACCCATTTCATTGAGTGTTTGTGTGTAGCATTGAATTCTGTAAGTTCCTGGCCTGTTGTTAATTCCTGGTCTCTCATTTGCCCGAGGTCCAGCGATTGGAGCGGTTTCCGGGAGCCTTCGTGTCATCACTCTTACCTCAGCTGCAATGCCCACCCTCGGAGGGGAATTGCTGTGTTGACCATGCCCCCTTTCGGTTTCCGGGAGCCCTCGTGTCGTCACTCTCACCTCAGTTGCAATGCCTGCTTCCGGAGGGGAATTCCTGCATTGACTACGCCCCCTTTGGACTACCGGGAAAAGATGCGTTAACTGTGGCTGTGCGTGGTGACCGAGACTGGTTATATTATGGAGATTTTTATTATTATCCTTTTGTTTTGAGTTGTGTTTATTGTCCAGATTGTATTTGTGGTGAACAGTGCTATTTTCAACTAACCTATTGTGACTGTAGTATGTACTATTGTGTGCATTTTACTATTTATGCTAGTGTTATAAGGAAAGTAGTCTGTAGTATTTTGGTTTTGCTATTTATACTATTTGGCTGGTATACTAACTCTGCATGGGTTGTAGTGTGGAGAATGGTTATTTATTCTTAGTTATTATGTAAATATTCAAGGTGCCCAATTTCTCTGTCTTTTTATTTTTGTGAATTTAATAAACTGTTTATTTTTTTTTAAACTCTGTTTGAGTTGTGCTCCTGGGACTACAAACATGGATGGCTCTGGTTCTGACACCTCTCTAAATGGCGTAGCCAGCAGGATTCCCACCAGCACAAGTCAACAGAATGTGGGTAATCAGGGTAATGTGGGGGGGTGATGTTCCGCTTGTGTCCCCACTAATGATGCCCTGGGTTTTCAGCATGCCATGGGTGCCAAAGTTTGCTGGGGAGCGACAGAAGTTCAGAGAGCGGGAAATGCAGACGAGAGCTATGCTACGCGCACAACCACTGAATGGCCAACAACAAGTGGACTTTGTCCTGAGCACATTGGATGGGGATGCCAGAAGGGAAGCTGCCCTCCTTTCGGATGCAGATCGTGTGGATGGTGAAAAAGTCATCAAGGCCCTGGAGAAAGTCTTTGGAGATACTGCTTCTAATGCACAGCAATGAATTGTTTTTTACAAATGCCGACAAAATGGAGATGAGACTGCCAGTTCCTTTGGCCTCCATCTGCATGAGTGCCATGCCCGGTGGTGTGCTACAGACCAAGAGGCCGGCAGAGATGAAGACTCACTATTACGTGACCAATTTGTGCTTGGCCTTCAGGCTGGACCTATCCGGCAAGAATTACAGCGGCTGCTACGACGAGATGAAGACCTCACCTTCCAGGTGGCTATAAAGGAGGCTCAAGCACTGGAGAAAGAGCTGGATGGCTGTGCCACGGAAGCCCAAGTCCAGGCTGTGAGCAGCAAGTTCATAGCCCCACCCCCAAGGAGTGAGTGCCAATTTGACCTGGAGGAACTCAGAGAAAGCCTGAAGATGGAACTCTGCAATGAGCTAGCGGCACAGCTGAAGACCATGAGCAGCCAGATAGTGGAGGAACTGCGGGCCCAGCCATGCTACAGTGCACCATCAACCATTCCACCTACCGGTTCTAGGATGCAACACAACCCCCTTGCCGGACCAGGTGGCCGAGCAGGCCCATCGGCTAGGCCATACCAATGGGATGCCCAGGGCCATCCAATATGCTTGGACTGTGGAGAGGCCGGCCACATGCAGCGACACTGCCCTAAATGTCGACAGCGCCAGGGTTTTTAGTAACCCCCGTCACGGGGGAAGGCGTGACAGGGGTGAAGGTGTCTGATCGTGACCCAGCATCCAAGCCCAATCTAGTTGATAGGTGTCCAGGAGTAGAGGTGGAGGTCAATGGCAAAACTATCCAATGTCTCTTAGATACAGGCTCACAAGTAACACTCTTTAGTGAGAGCCTGTTCAAGAATCGACTCCAAGACCTGACCGTCAATACCATCGACAAACCCAGTTGGCTGACGCTGAAGGCTGCCAATGGACTCCAGATCCCCTACATCGGCTATGCCATCTTGGATTTTAAGGTAGGAGGAGTACATATTCCAAATAAAGGTGCCATAATTGTGGATGATGGGTGTTTGGGCAGTGACCAGGCAGTTTTGGGAATGAATGTGATAACTGAATGTTGGAAGGAATTGATGGAGGGGGTCCATCAGGGGGTTGTGGCTTTCCGTGCTGCTGTTGCTCCTGAAGCAGGTAGCCTCTGGGAGAGGGCCTTTGCAGTATGTAGACAAGTACAGCAGAGGGCACCAATGTCCTGGGAAAGTGGGGTAGTGAAACTAACTAGACAATCCTCTGTGATTATACCCCCACAGACTGAGATGATGTTGTGGTGCCAGGTGAGCAATGCCACCTCGAGGTCCAACCATGCCATGCTGATTGAACCACTGACGGAGGGGGAGTTCAGCTGGAGAGCAGCCCATATTCTGGTCAAAGTGCAAGATGGACAAGTACCAGTAAGACTGTGCATCCCCAATCCATTTCCGGTGGAGGTCCCCCAACGTCGGCCACTTGCTACAGCCACCCCAGTAGGATCAGAGGACATTGCAGGACACTGAGACCTTGTCCTGACACCAGGCAGCCCGGGGGTGGTGGAAGTTGGTGTTAGCATTGTCAAGGCCAGCCCCTCAGCCATACCATCATTGGTGGAAGATCAAGGGATGACCCTGAGCCATGACCAACATCAGCGGCTACATCAATTCTTGCAGAAATGGGAGGGCATTTTTGCTCAACATGACAAAGATTTCGGGCAGACCAGCGCAGTGAAACACCAGATCCCCATGGGAACGGCGCCCCCTAGTAGTGAATGCTACTGACCAGTGTCACTGACGCTGTATCCGGAGCTCAAGAGCCTGCTCAAGAACATGCCTGAAGGCGGGGTTATCAGGGAGAGCTCCAGTCCGTGGGCAGCGCCGATTGTACTGGTCAAGAAAAAGGATGGTTTGTGGTGCTTCTGCGCAGATTACCGGAGGCTTAACGCAGTCACCCACAAGGATGCATACCCCCTCCCCCGCATTGAGGAATCACTGACCAGCTTGAAGGGTGCCCAGTGGTACTCCACACTGGACTTGGCCAGTGGTTACTGGCAGGTGGAGGTGGACGAGCGCGACTGAGAGAAGATGGTGTTTGTAACACCCTTAGGACTGTACAAATTTGAACGCATGCCGTTTGACCTCTGCAACACGCCTGCAACCTTCCAAAGACTTATGCAGCGGTGCCTAGGGGAATTCCTCAACGAGTCCCTGTTAATATATCTTGATGATGTCATAGTATACTCGTCCAGCTTCGACCAACACCTTCAAGATCTGGACCAAGTCTTTCAGCAGCTGCATGGGCATGGGTTAAAGTTGCAACCCCGGAAATGCAAGCTGTTCCAGCGCTAGGTCTCCTATTTGGGCCATGTTGTGAGTGCGGAGGGAGTGGCCACGGACCCCAGGAAGATCACAGTTATTCAGTCCTGGATAGCCCCGCAGAATGTCCACCAGGTTAGGTCATTTCTTGGCCTGGTGGGATACTACCGCAGGTATATCCCGGGCTTTGCGAGGATCGCTGCACCACTTCATGGCTTACTACAGGGTACTGCGACAGTTTCCAAGACCGCGCCCATCCACTGTACCCCAGCATGTGAACAGGCATTACAGAAGTTGAAGGCTGCTCTGGTGAGCCCACCCATTTTGGCATATGCTGATTTCCAATTGCCTTTCCGACTGTACACTGATGCTAGCCTGGATGGTCTGGGTGCAGTATTGGCTCAGGTACAGGAGGGCAAGAAGCGTGTTATTGCATATGCCAGTCGGAGTTTACACCCTGCTGATAAAAATGACCAGAACTATAGCTCTTTCAAGCTCGAGCTGTTGGCTCTTAAATGGGCTATGACTGAGAAATTCAAAGAGTATCTGTGGGGGATGGAGCTGGAGGTCTTCACAGATAACAACCCCTTAGTACACTTGCAGACAGCCAAGCTCGGAGCTGTTGAACAACGGTGGGCTGCCCAACTGGCCAACTTCAGATATACCATTCGGTATCGACCAGGAGCTGCCAACCGTAATGCTGACGTTTTGTCCCGAATCCCAAGAGAACAAGCCGATGCCGTTACTCGAGTGGTGGATGCGGGGCTGGGGGAGATTAAGGCTGCCAGTGAACTCCAGCATTGGCACTCTGGACAAAAGGAAGATCCTGACCTGGCCCAGCTGATGTCATGGAAGCAGCAGGGATGCGCCCCTCCCCCTGCAGAGGTCACCCACGCTAGCTCAGACCTACAGCAGCTTTCGCAGGACTGGGATAAGATTTCCCTGGTACAACAGATTCTACGGAGGGAAGCCCGGACAGCAGGACATGTTGAGTCCTGTAGCCAAATCCTGATCCCAAAGGCGTCTGCCGAGACCTTGTGGCGAGAGTACCACGAGAAAGGAGGGTACCCAAGTGCCGATAGGACCATTGCTATTCTCCAGAAATGCTACTTCTGGCCTGGAATGAGACGTGACTCAGCTGCTTGGGCCCATGACTGCCCTTGGTGTGTGCTGTATGAAGCGGGACCTGAAGCAAGGGCACCTTTGGTGCCAATTGAGACTTTCTACCCCTTCCATATGGTTGGTATTGACTTTGTCACTAGGCTGTTTGGGAGACACTTACCCTTATGTCTTAGTAATGACAGATCTGTTCTCCAAGTTTGCTATTGCAGTCCCCACCAAGGACCAGACAGCCACGACAACTGCAAAAGCAGTATGGGAGAACCTGTTCCAGGTGTATGGGAGCCCAGAATACATCCTGTCTGACCGTGGTGGCGCTTTTGAGTTGGAACTCTTCCAGCAGCTTTGCTTGCTCTATGGCTGCTGGAAGAAAAGAACCACGGCATACCACCTGCAAGGTAATGGCACCTGTGAACATTTTAATCAAACCCTTCTAAAACTCTTGGGAACTTTGGCCGAAGAGACACAGATGCATTGGCCTAGCAGGCTGCCGGCCTTAATACAAGCTTATAACAATACGCCACACAGTACCACTGGTCTAACGCCCTATTATATAGTATTCAGCAGACATGCTCGGCTCCCTGTCGACTGGATACACGAGCCTGGGCCTTCCACTGACCAACACACCCTCAATGGTTGGGTCCGCTCCCACCATCAAGTGTTAGGTCAGACCTGGCAAGCTGTTCAGCAGCACACCAGACGGAAGCAACAGGAGGACAAAAGCTGTCGGGATCAACGAGCTAATGCCATAGAACTGCAGGTGGGGGAGCGAGTTCTTCTTTGCCACTTTCACCATCGGGCCTTGGGGAAGCTTGCCCCATGATGGCAATGGACCCCGTATGTGGTGGTTTCCTGCCTGCGCCCGGAGCAACCAGTTTACCTGATAAGGCCAGAAGGTGAGGAAGGTCCTGTTCGTACTGCCCATAGGAATAATTTGTGTGTATGTCCATTATCTTTCCCACAGGATACTTGCAATGACCAGGGGCCTGTTGCAACAGAATCGAGTCAGCCCCAGACAGGCGGGCAGTGGGACACCACCAGGTACCGACCCTTGGTGTTCTGGAGCAGCCCCCTCACCTCTGTGTCTGAAGGGGCAGGCCCAAATGCTCAAGTTGCGGTAGCCCGTGCACAACCCAGTAACTTGACACTGCCAGCCTCACAGGCCAGTAGCTCTACCCATGATGCAGAGACAAGCCAATCAGTACCTGATGGACCTCATGAAGCCACTGATGTGATGGAGGAACCGGCTGAAGCTCCAGGACTCCGTTGCTCCCAGTGCAGCACACAGGGCCTACGGCCGCTGAGGTACCAGGCAGGGACATAGTCGGGATGACTATAGTTAAAGTGGGGGGGTAAATGTCAGATGGGGCAACTCAGTTACAGTTAATGTCACCATAGTGAGTGTTTGTTTTTGTTTTGGGTACCTTGAAGTACAGTGTGAAGTTGATAGAGTATTGCTGTGATATATTGCACGTGTGTTTTTGTTTTGCTAACACGATTTGCTGTGCTGTTATTCCACACGTGTGTTTGTTTACATTGGTGGGGAGGTGACTAAGAACTGCAGCAGGTGATTCCTGTGAATTGAATAATGACCACACCTCCTAATCATCCAATCCGTGAGATTACTGACTGATTTAAAAAGGCACAGAGACTTACTTCGGCGCGGTTCCCCGGAAATCAAGCGCTGGCTTCCTCACTTTGGCTGTGGACTTCGCCATCCTTCCGTTGTGGATGACTGGAGGTTCCGTTCCTTGGCTGCCCTGATTTACATACGATGCATGCAACCAGACCGGAACGCTATGCCGAGGGGTAGCCAGAGGAAGACCTGTCCAAGTCGGGAGTGCTTCTGAGTCCACGCGGCAGGGTTTTTCTATATGGCAATCCACAACTTTTGTGAAGGAAAGTACCCATTTCAATGAGTGTTTGTGTGTAGCATTGTATTCTGTAAGTTCCTGGCCTGTTGTTAATTCCTGGTCTGTCATTTGCCCGAGGTCCAGCGATTGGAGCAGTTTCCGGGAGCCTTCGTGTTGTCACTCTTACCTCAGCTGCAATGCCTGCCCTTGGAAGGGAATTCCTGTGTTGACCACGCCCCCTTTTGGTTTCCAGGAGCCCTCGTGTCGTCACTGTCACCTCAGTTGCAACGCCTGCTTCCGGAGGGGAATTCCTGCATTGCCTATGCCCCCTTTGGACTACCGGGAAAAGATGCGTTAACTGTGGCTGTGTGTGGTGACCGAGACTGGTTATATCATGGAGATTTTTATTACAATGTTTTTGTTTTGAGTTGTATTAATTGTCCAGATTGGATTTGTGGTGAACACTCTATTTTCAACTAACCTATTGTGACCGTAGTATGTAGTATTGTGGGCATTTTACTATTTATGCTAGTGTTATAAGGAAAGTAGTCTGTAGTATTTTGGTTTTGCTATTTATACTATTTGGCTGGTATACTAACTCTGCATGGGTTGTAGTGTGGAGAATGGTTATTTATTCTTAGTTATTATGTAAATATTCAAGGTGCCCAATTCCTCTGTCTTTTTATTTTTGTGAATTTAATAAACTGTTTTTTTTTTTTTTTAAACTCTGTTTGACTTGTGCTCCTGGGACTACAAACATGGATGGCCCTGGTTCTGACACATGTTCTCCCCATGTCCGCGTGGGTTTCCTCCGGGTGCTCCGGTTTCCCCCAATGTCCAAAAACATGCAGGTTAGGTTAACTGATGACTCTCAATTGACCATACGTGTGAATGAGTGTGAATGGTTGTCTGTGTCTATGTGTCAGCCCTGTGATGACCTGGCGACTTGTCCAGGGTGTACCCCGCCTTTCACCCGTAGTCAGCTGGGATAGGCTCCAGCTTGCCTGCGACCCTGTAGGACAGGATAAAGCGGCTACAGATAATGAGATGAGATGAGACCACCACACTGTTGCTCTTGAGCACAGCCCTTAACCTTCATCTATTCAGCTGAGTCACAAATGCATCTGCCAAATTAATAAATGTAAATCTCCAGTTTCATTTCTGTAAATCGGCTTTGTGACTATGTCTGTTATTAAAGGTCCTATGCAGTGAAGTTCAGCTGAAATAAAAATTATGAAATATCCAACCAGGTTCAATTATGTTTATTCTTTTGTGTTTATATGTGTTTTATTCTATCCGAATCTAAAAATGTATATATCATCTCATTATCTCTAGCCGCTTTATCCTTCTACAGGGTCGCAGGCAAGCTGGAGCCTATCCCAGCTGACTACGGGCAAAAGGCGGGGTACACCCTGGACAAGTCGCCAGGTCATCACATGGCTGACACATAGACACAGACAACCATACACACTCACACCTACGGTCAATTTAGAGTCACCAGTTAACCTAACCTCCATGTCTTTGGACTGTGGGGGAAACCGGAGCACCCGGAGGAAACCCACGCAGACACGGGGAGAACATGCAAACTCCACACAGAAAGGCCCTCGCCGGCCCCGGGGCTCAAACCCAGGACCTTCTTGCTGTGAGGCGACAGCGCTAACCACTACACCACCGTGCCGCCCTGTATATATCATCTTTATCAATTATTAACAGATTTGATGCAACACCCTTTGCATGATTGTGCAGAGGTGGGAGGGTGAACATGTAAATATGGAATGGAGCAAGTTTAGGGTGTAAACATTACCCATTTGTCTCAGATTTATAACCACCAGTCATTTTTAAACAGGTTTGTTTCAGCAGTGAAAATGATAATTAGCCAAGCAAAAAGTTTATTTTCAATCAAGCAATTAAAAAAATGGTGTAGGAAGAATCAGCCAGGAATATTTCACCAGACAAAATCACTCTCAAAGCATGTCTGAACCAGCTGGAGAATAATGCATACACTATCAGAATACATGTTGAATTGAAATATCTGACCAAGATGAATAAATCAAACAGAATTTCAATTTTAAAAAACTGATAGACTGATTTCCTCATCACTAAGATCCAGTGTTGAATATTATGAGTCTAACATGAAGTCATAATGAAAGCTGAAGCTAAGATGCTTTATTGGGTTTAGTTCAAAATGCACACCTTGATATTTAGCTAAATATGAATACATTAGCATGTCCCTTTGATCATTTTCTCAGATTTTATAACAACAGGAAAAAAAATTATTAATTGTTGATCCTCAAAATGGGGATCCATTTCTATGATCAGGTTTCCAACTTAAAGCAGTGTGGAATAGGCAGGAGTAGAAATTAGAAAGGAAAGGAATGGGAAAGCTATTGCCATCCCTCTTTTCACTGCTAAATCTTCATGGCATCACAGTGTGAATTAAAACTAAAGAACACTGAATAACATTTTGAAGAAAGCAATCAAAACAATCTGGTGTGCGATGAATTGGCTCGAAATATTCCCCCAGACAGAATGACTCTGAAAGCGTGTCTGAACCAGCTGTAGAAAAAGGCATACACGATCGGATTAGACATTGAATTTAAATATCCGCACCAGAAGAATAAATCAAACAGAATCGGAGGAACTGAATATCCTGTAAATGGATCTAAGCAATTACAGATAAAAAATGGCAACCATGAAATCAGGAAAACTCCCATGATTATGGCTAATGTTTTTGTGGCCTTCTTTTCTGACTTGCTCACACTGGCTTTTTCTTTGGCTGTCTTCATCTGTGCATTTGTGGATTGAATTGCACGAGCTTGTCTTTGTGCAGTGCAAAAGATTTTCCCATACACACAGAGCATGATTACTGCAGGGATGTAAAAGCAGAACAAAGGAAACACCACAGCTGCTGCTTTATCTTGTAAAATCATACATGCGCCTTCACAAAGGAAGTTATTGTAATAAAACTCTTCATTTCCAAGAATATTGAGCCCCAGAAATATCATCCCAAACCCGAGTGCTGCAGAAAAGCCCCAACACACTATGATCATTAATCTAATGGTAGTTGGAGTCATTTTACTGTGATACAGAAGCGGATGACACACAGCATAATATCGGTCTAAAGAAATAATACACAAGTTAAAAATGGATGCATTGCACAGAGTGACATCCAAACTGCTGTGAATTTTACAAAAGGTGTTTCCTAAATACCAGCAGGTTTCCACAGAGCGTATCATGCTGGGAGGCATCACTATTCCTCCTACAAGCAGATCAGAAACAGCCAGAGAGAGAATGAGGTAATTAGTTGATGTGTGTAATTGTCTGAAATGTACAACAGTTATAATCACAAGCAGGTTTCCAAATACAGTGAGAAGAGAAGAAGTGCTAAAGAGGATGTAGAGCAAAACCCGAACTTGTAAAGGATAATCAATCTTCAAACATGAGGTGTTAAGTGAACTGAAACAAAGTGAAGGCTCCTCCGATAAATCCAAACTGATGATATTGTCCATCGACTGCTTTCACAATGTCATCCAGATCTGAGAAAATTAACAAGGAAATGAGGGAATAATAATAATAATAATAATAATAATAATAATAATCCAATGACCATGATGTATTGCTTTTATAAAAACCATGCAAATGTATTACATTCTAAACAATCCTTTTTTAAAAAAATAATCCTTCATACCTCTCCATGCACCATGTATGTGAACTAAACCAAGGAGAAGAAATTTTTAATTTATAGTCTGTCTTATCCAATAGCAGTATGCCAGATTAATCCCTGGTGGTAAATGATGAAACAGAATTATTCACTGACTTATTCCATTTATTTCCATTCTTAAAACCATGGGGAAAGAGTTCAAAATATAATGCTATCTCATTGTGACCCATTCTAGAACTTTAAAAGTTATGTGATTTCATCCACTGTTGTCTCACTTTAGGCAGATTACACATGCACTGTCTTGAGTAAAACGCAAAATACAGTAGACACAAACACATAGGGGTGCTTGAAAGTTTGTGAACCCTTTAGAATTTTCTATATTTCTGCACAAATATGATCTAAAACATCATCAGATTTTCACACAGGTCCTAAAAGTAGATAAAGAGAACCCAGTTATTATTAGAGAACTAATAATAAAGAGAACCCAAAAATATTATACTTAGTCATTTATTTATTGAGAAAAATGATCCACTATTACATATCTGTGAGTGGCAAAAGTATGTGAACCTCTAGGATTAGCAGTTAATTTGAAGGTGAAATTAGAGTCAGGTGTTTTCAATCAATGGGATGACAATCAGGTGTGAGTGGGCACCCTGTTTTATTTAAAGAACAGGGATCTATCAAAGTCTGATCTTCACAGCACATGTTTGTGGAAGTGTATCACGACACGAGCAAAGGAGATTTCTGAGGACCTCAGAAAAAGCGTTGTTGATGCTTATCAGGCTGGAAAAGGTTACAAAACCATCTCTAAAGAGTTTGGACTCCACCAATCCACAGTCAGGCAGATTGTGTACAAATGGAGGAAATTCAA
Source organism: Neoarius graeffei (assembly GCF_027579695.1). Classification (NCBI taxonomy): domain Eukaryota; kingdom Metazoa; phylum Chordata; class Actinopteri; order Siluriformes; family Ariidae; genus Neoarius; species Neoarius graeffei. The sequence goes on from NC_083570.1 coordinate 2,692,511, forward strand.
GACCATTGTTACCTTCCCCAGGAGTGGTCGAACAACAAGGATCACTCCAAGAGTAAGGCGTGTAATAGTTGGCAAGGTCACAAAGGACCCCGGGGTAGCTTCTAAGCAACTAAATGCCTCTCTCACATTGGCTAATGTTAATGTTCATGAGTCCACCATCAGGAGGACACGAACAACAATGGTGTGCATGGCAGGGTGGCAAGGAGAAAGCCACTGCTCTCCAAAAAGAACATTGCTGCTTATCTGCTGTTTGCGAAAGATTATGTGGACAAGCCAGAAGGTTATTGGAAAAATGTTTTGTGGAAAGATGAGACCAAAATAGAACTTTTTGGTTTAAATGAGAAGTGATGTGTTTGGAGAAAGGAAAACACTGCATTCCAGCATAAGAACCTTATCCCATCTATGAAACATGGTGGTGGTAGTATCATGGTTTGGGCCTGTTTTGCTGCATCTGGGCAAGGATGGCTTGCCATCATTGATGGAACAATGAATTCTGAATTATACCAGCAAATTCTAAAGGGAAATGTCAGGACATCTGTCCATGAACTGAATCTCAAGAGAAGGTGGGTCATGCAGCAAGACAACGACCCTAAGGCCAAGTTTACATTAGACCATATCTGTCTCGTTTTCTTCGCGGATGCACTGTCCGTTTACATTAAACCACCTGGAAACGCCGGGAAACGGGAATCCGCCAGGGTCCACATATTCAATCTAGATCGTGTCTGGTCCGGTGCTGTGTAAACATTGAGAATACGTGAATACGCTGTGCTGAGCTCTAGCTGGCGTCGTCATTGGACAACGTCACTGTGACATCCACCTTCCTGATTCGCTGGCGTTGGTCATGTGACGCGACTGCTGAAAAACGGCGCGGACTTCCGCCTTGTATCACCTTTCATTAAAGAGTATAAAAGTATGAAAATACTGCAAATACTGATGCAAATACTGCCCATTGTGTAGTTATGATTGTCTTTAGGCTTGCCATCCTTCCACTTGCAAGTGGTAAGTGACGCGCATGCCCGACATGCACTGAGATCACACACACAGCGGCTCAGTCCCAAATTACTGCTCGTGTACTCCACTCGCACGCTCTGTGAGCTGCGCAGGGCCAGAGTGCGCACCCTCCACAGGGCACTCGCTGTTCAGGGCGGAGTGATTTGGAGCGCAGGATGCCTGCGGAGCTGAGCGTATCCGTGTATTGGCGTTGCTGTGTGCAGGCGAATCGTGTATTGGTGTTGCTGTGTGCACACTAATCGTTTTAAAAACGTTAATCTGATGATCCGCTGATACGGTCTAATGTAAACCCCACCTAAGCACACAAGTCGTTCTACCAAAGAATGGTTGAAGAAGAATAAAGTTAATGTCTTGGAATGGCCAAGTCAAACTCCTGACCTTAATCCAATCGAATGTTGTGGAAGGACCTGAAGCGAGCAGTTCATGTGAGGAAACCCACCAACATCCCAGAGTTGAAGCTGTTCTGTATGGAGGAATTGGCTAAAATTCCTCCAAGTCGGTGTGCAGGACTGATCAACCGTTACCAGAAATGTTTAGTCACAGTTATTGCTGCACAAGGGGGTCACACCAGTTACTGAAAGCAAAGGTTCACATACTTTTGCCACTCACAGATATGTAATATTGGATCATTTACCTCAATAAATAAATGACCAAGTATAATATTTTTGTCTCATTTGTTTAACTGGGTTTTCTTTATCTACTTTTAGGGACTTGTATGAAAATCTGATGATGTTTTAGGTCGTATTTGTGCAGAAATATAGAAAATTTTAAAGGGTTCACAAACTTTCAAGCACCACTGTGTATATATATATATATATCAACCTGCCATATTTTTAACATCTTTTCAGACCTGAAAATTCTCTTAACCAAACTTCAAAATTTTTTTCGCCAATTTGTGCTTGTCCATTCCCACCAACTAGCTTATACTGCATTTGTGGTGCCTCTGTAGTGGTAATTTACAAATTATAATAATGTAATTTCTCACCTCAGCACATTCAGTGAATGAAGTGGAAAAAACAGATGCCTCCATGGAAGTGTGTCTTTTCTTTGTTCTGTCAGAGCATGCAAAGCTCATGAAACATTTACAGCATTTGGCAGATGCCATTATCCAGAGCGACTTATCTCATTTATACAACTGAGCAGTTGAGGATGAAGGGCCTTGTTCAAGATCCCAGCAGTGGTAGGTTGGCAGTGCTGGGAATTGAACTTAAGATCCGTATTCCAATGTTGTCTTCTTTTTTCGGCTGCTCCTGTTAGGGGTTGCCACAGAGGATCTGTTCTGCATATTTTATTTGTCATAGGTTTTATACTGGATGCCCTTCTTGATGTAACCCTCCCCAAGTATCCAGGCTTAGTACTGGCACTAAGAATGCTCTGGCTCCGGCTTTGCAGCCCCTGGGTTTCCTCCTCAGCTCGGCTGGGATGGGGTGTCGTATCCCAGTTCGTCCCATTGTTTTCAGGGCCAGCAGCTCCTCTCTCTAATAAGCAAGAAAACTGGCTCCTGGTTGCGTGTCAAAGTTAAATATATCCATGCTATATAGTTAAACACACTATGTCTTTGTAAGAAGAGCAAAAAAGTAAAAAAAAAAGTGGAAAAAAGAGGTTTAAAGAGCTAAAAACTACAGAGCTACTGGAGAGTCAGCAGTCTCACACAGCGCCCAAATACTGTAACTCATGGATCTTCATGCACATCCCCATGCACACACAAAACCTTCAGCACTTGTGCTCTCCCCATTGCCTCACCTTGCGCCAGGCTTTGGTGGATTGAGGTCTGATTACAGCTGGAATCCACCAAAGCATGATCTGTATCCCCTTGGATACTCACTGGTATACAATATGCTCTGGCATGATTGAGGGCTGTCTCTGGCATGTCGGGGATCCAGACCACAGCTCCCACTGCCATTGCAGAGCACTGGCCCTACAGATGCCTGGGTACCCTGCAGCACCAGCATACTGGCTCAGGCTTCACCTCTGCACTGTCAGTATGGGAGTCACTCAAATGGGGGGGGGGGAGAAGATACAGAAACAGAAGTTAGGGTGACACCACGGGTGTGGTGAGCCAGCTGGGTGTGGCTGGCCCTGCCTCTGTGGTGGGGGAATGGGGTGGGGATGGGAAGAGGTATGAAAGGAGGAAGGAGAAGGAGAGAGTAAAAAACAAGAGACGGAATGTCTGCCTGCCACCAGAACTGCTGCCAAATGGTCCTCCACCAACTAAATGGCTTGATCCAGCGATGCCAGGTGGTGGCACTGGATCCACTACACTGTTCCTTCCAAAAGTTGCGTGATGAATTGTTCCAGTGTCACCATGTTGACCTTGGCATCATGGTCATCTGCCCTCAGCCACTGCCGGCAGGTATCCCGGAGCTGTTGGCTGAACGCACATGGTCAGCCAACTTCCTCCAGTGTCAACATGCAGAAGAGCTGGCTGTGTTGTTCTGGGGAGCGGCTGACACACTTCAGGATGGCTTGCTTCAAGTCAGCATAGACAAGCTGGCTGTTGGCAGGGAGCTGTTGCAAGGTAGACTGTGCCTCTCCCATCACCAGCAGTAATAGATGGGCTGCACGTTGCTTGACCAGCCATCCCTATGCTTCGGCCACATGCTCGAAGAGCATGATGAATGCCTCCAGATTGTCGTGCAGCTCCATCTTCATTAGTGTGACGTGGGGTTGGTGCGCAGTGGTGGCAGTCGAGGACCCTGCCAACATGAGCAAGTGGCAGGACACCTGGTGATCTTCCTGCTGGGCCAGCAGCAAGGCTTCAAACTGTTGTTCCTGCTCCTTCTGGAGGGCAATCAGTGCTTGGTGCTGGCTCTGTTGGGTGGCAGCAAGGGCATGAATTAAGTCTTTAAGTGGGGAGGACTCCTTGGGGTTGTTCCCTTCAGTATCCCGGGTTGTGGCACCACTGATGTATGTTCCTGATGTGGGTGAAATACTGACTTGCCATAGGCAGAGACTGATGTCAACACAGACTTAATTTTTGATGATCATGCTTGCTTTTCATTTTTACTACTCTCATTCATTCTCGCTCTCTCTCTCACACACACACACACACACACACACACACACATTATATATATATATATATATATATATATATATATATATATATATATATATATATATATACCGGTATATATGTGTGTGCTCTGGTTGGGAGAGAGCCCCTTTCTTCACTCTCTCCCTCCTTTTCTATCCTCCGTTGTCACTGTAAAACACAGACCACATTAATCGACAACATTAATCGACTTTGCCTCTCTCCTTCCCTGGCCCCACCCTCCATTCACAAACTGATGCTTGGCCATGCCCCTGCTGGCACAGACTTATATCAGTTATTTAGTATCAGTTTGTGAGTGCCAGGCTGTCCCATGGAGGAAGAGGTGTGGGTCCATGTGATTAGCATGTTGTGGAAAGCAGAGGGTACAAAGTTATTCTATAGGTGTCCAATGTAAACATTTGCTTCTCTTTTTCAGCAAGTCTGTCAATGGGGATGCTATGATACTAAATCCTCAAGAATTTTATGTACATATGAAATTTGCACTTCTCCCCCTTGATATAAATTTGGTGTTCGAGGAGCCTGGAGCTTGTTGGACATGTGTGGTTAAGTCAGGGGAGTATATTTGGATATCGTCGATGTACGCAATGATCAATTTCCCAAGATGTCCCATAGGACATCATTTATGAGACATTGGAACTGTCAGGATAAACAGATGAGGACCCAAGAGCGCAAGTTAAATGTTGAGTTTTATTGATAGCAGGGGAAAGGGAGTTGGGAGGATGTGCGAAGTTCAGTGGCCGGAGAGGCAGGAATGGCTGGCAGGAGCATGGTGGTGATGTCTGTGGTCTCCCATCCAAGTACTAACCAGGCTTGGCCCTACTTAACTTTTGAGATCAGACAGGATCAGGCATTGTCAGAGTAGCATAGCTGTAAGCTGACAGCACTTGGGTTTCAGGCAGTCTCCCAGCAAGCAGTCCCTCAGCAGACAGACAGGACAGCACAACAGGCAGGAGTAGGGAACAGGCTGGAACACAGAGTCACAGATCAGGTAGCAAGATTAGAGACAGAAATGCAGGGTCAGGTTACCAGGACTGAAGAGTTGACGGAGTCGATGCCTTGAAGATGATCTGACACTGAAGCTCGGAGGACTGCAGTTCAAATACCCACAGAGGAGGAGCAGGTGATAGGCAACAGCCAATGACAGCTACTGAAAGTTAATAAGAGGAGGAGTATGTGGGCGTGGCAGGTAATACTGAGTGGAGAGGAGTGGAAATGTTACCTGAAGAGAGGAAAACCACAGGTAGGACCATGACAGGAACACTTCTGGGATCATTGTTTTGGACGGCCAGAAGCAGTGTGGCCACAGGGTGGGGCCCACTGATCATCTGCAAAGACCATGGCGGGAGGTATAAATGAGCATGGAGGGGAGTTCATGCTGCTCACTGTAAAGCAATGGAGTCTGATTAGCAGTAGGCAGATGATGGATACCAATCTTAGAATCTGACTGTCATCTAAGTGCCACCCCAATCCTGAGTGTTCACATTTCATTTTATCAGACTGTTCATCTAGTTCATGACCACAACTAAAACTTACAGTTAGGTCCATAAATATTTGGACAGAGGCAACATTTTTCTAATTTTGGTTCTGTACATTACCACAATGAATTGTGAACAAAACAATTCAGATGCAGTTGAAGTTCAGACTTTGAGCTTTAATTCAGTGGGTTGAACAAAATGATTGCATAAAATGTGAGGAACTAAAGCATTTTTTTAAACACAATCCCTTCATTTCAGGGGCTCAAAAGTAATTGGACAAATTAAATAATTGTAAATAAAATGTTCATGTCTAATACTTGGTTGAAAACCTTTTGTTGGCAATGACTGCCTGAAGTCTTGAACTCATGGACATCACCAGACGCTGTGTTTCCTCCTTTTTAATGCTCTGCCAGGCCTTTACTGCAGCGGTTTTCAGTTGCTGTCTGTTTGTGGGCCTTTCTGTCTGAAGTTTAGTCTTTAACAAGTGAAATGCATGCTCAAATGGGTTGAGATCAGGTGACTGACTTGGCCATTCAAGAATATTCCACTTCTTTGCTTTAATAAATTCCTGGGTTGCTTTGGCTTTATGTTTTGGGTCATTGTCCATTTGTATTATGAAACGCCGACCAATCAGTTTGGCTGGATTTGAGCACACAGTATGTCTCTGAATACCTCAGAATTCATCCGGCTGCTTCTGTCCTGTGTCACATCATCAATAAACACTAGTGACCCAGTGCCACTGGCAGCCATGCATGCCCAAGCCATCACACTGCCTCCGCCGTGTTTTACAGATGATGTGGTATGCTTTGGATTATGAGCTGTACCACACCTTCGCCATACTTTTTTCTTTCCATCATTCTGGTAGAGGTTGATCTTGGTTTCATCTGTCCAAAGAATGTTCTTCCAGAATTGTGCTTGCTTTTTTAGATGTTTTTTAGCAAAGTCCAATCTAGCCTTTTTATTCTTGAGGCTTATGAGTGGCTTGCACCGTGCAGTGAACCCTCTGTATTCACATTCATGCAGTCTTCTCTTTATGGTAGATTTGGATATTGATACGCCTACCTCCTGGAGAGTGTTGTTCACTTGGTTGGCTGTTGTGAAGGCGTTTCTCTTCACCATGGAAATTATTCTGCGATCATCCACTACTGTTGTCTTCTATGAGTGTCCAGGTCTTTTAGCATTGATGAGTTCACCAGTTCTTTCTTTCTTTCTTTCTTTCTTTCTTTCTTTCTTTCTTTCTCAGGATGTACCAAACTGTAGATTTTGCCACTCCTAATATTGTAGCAATTTCTTGGATGTTTTTTCTTCTGTTTTTGCAGCTTAAGGATGGCTTGTTTCACCTGCATGAAGAGCTCCTTTGACCGCATGTTTTCTTCACAGCAAAATCCTCCAAATGCAAGCACCACACCTCAAATCAACCCCAGGCCTTTTATCTGCTTAATTGAGAATGACATAACGAAGGAATTTCCCACACCTGCCCATGAAATAGCCTTTGAGTCAATTGTCCAATTAGTTTTGGTCCCTTTAAAAACAGGGTAGCACATGTTAAGGAGCTGAAACTCCTAAACCCTTCATCCAATTTTAATGTGGATACCCTCAAATGAAAGCTGAAAGTCTGGACTTTATGTCCATCTCCATTATATAACTATAACTTGAATATGTTTCAGTAAGCAGGTAAAAAACAAAATTTGTGTCAGTGTCCAAATATATATGGACCTAACCGTATATCAGAGTGAACCCAATTTTCCTTTTATCCTGGTGTTTACAGCTCATGTTTGTCTGGTGTCCATCAGGCATGCTGGCAGGTCCACAAGACAGAGTGGCAAGTCCATGATCCAGGTGAGACTTCAAAGACTGAAGTTCCAGATTTTTACTAACACTTCAGTGACTAAAAGACATGGAAGTTCAGTCTGTGCTTGAAAACAAACAGTCACATGAAATTCCATCACCAATATGATGGCTTCAGGGTTTCCTTCAACAGATTTATTCTTCTGAGTGAGCTGTATTTTCACAACCTGGCAGATACTAAGCCCAACGAGGGGGGGTCAGGTGCATTTTCTCAGGCATTATCAGGAGAGTGAGCCAAAAACTTAGTGTTTCAGAGTACATGGATGATGAGGAGTGGTCCCCTCATCTCTCCTCCAAACTATCACTCCTGAAAATCTTCCATTTATCACCTCCCTTGTCAACCCCTGCTTATCCTCTGGATATTGTCCCACAATTTTTCAAATGGGCCTATATCACCCCACTGTTGAAAATAAAACAAAACTCCCTTTACTCCTCTGTCATCTAGAACTACCACCCAGATCCCCCCCCCCTTCCGATCAAAGATGCTTGAATGTGCTGTTTGCTAACCAACTCTCCTCTTTTCTCTCTCAGAACAACCTCCTAGATCCTGACCAGTCTGATTTCCAAGCTGGACACTCAACAAAACTGCACATTTCTCCATCAGTGAGACACTTCATGAAGCAAGTGTCATCTCCTTCTCCTCTGTCCTGATCCTCCTAGATGTTTCAGTTACATTTAACAATGTTGAGCACCATATCCTCCTGTCATATCTATCAGCTCTAGGGATCTGCAGGACAGGCCTGGATTGGTTCAACTCCTATACCTCTGGTCACTCCTTCCAGGTTACCTGGTCTGGTACTGTATCAGTACCATGGTCACTTATCACTGTTGTCCCTCAAGGTTCAGTCCTTGGTCCACTTCTCTTGTCCCTCTACACCCAGACTCTTGGACAATTATCTCTGCTCATGGTTTATCCTACCACTGCTATGCTGGTGGCACTCAATTTTTTCTCTCTTTTCCTCCATCTGACACACAGGTCTCTGCTTGCATCTCTGCTTACCTGCATGACATACAGAACTTGATGGACAAATATCACCTGAAGGTCAACCTAGGCAAGATGGAGGTGATCTACATTCCCACTCCATTCTCTCCACCCCCAGACTTCGTCATCTCTCTGGGGGACATCTCTATGTCACCTTCACCCAGTGTGAAGAACCTAGGGGTGGTGTTCACTGACAGACTTTCCCCCTCAGCAGACAAAGCTGCAGTGATCCAGACATGTAGATTTCTCTTCTACAACATCAGAATTATCTGCCCCTTCCTCACCACCCACTCTACTCAGCTCCTGCTCCAAGTGCTGATCCTCTCACACTTGTACTACTGCAACTACTGCTTTGCTAGCCTTCCAGAATCTGCCATCAGGTTCCTGCAGCTCATCCAGAACACTGCAGCCTGCCTGGTCTACAACCTCCCTCATTCCTCCCACATTACCATTCTGCGTACCACCCTTTAATGGCTACCTGTCACAGCTTAAATCAAATTTAAGACATAGGTGCTAGGTTACCAGGCAGTCAAGGGGTCAGGTCCAGCATACATCCAGAGGCTGATCCAACTCTACACACTAGCCAGAACCCTATGCTCTGCTCCTCCTCTCTGCTCCTCTCCAACCCACTCAAGTCTCTCCTGACTCCCCACTGGTGACCTTCACACTGTGGTTAGAACTGTTGACTCCCTGACCACTTTCAAGTGCAGACTGAAGATTCACCTCTTCAGGCTGCAACTCTGCCCTGCTTCCCTATCCACTGTGTAATCGCATAGCTGTCTTGACCAACCCAGGCTGTGTACTGTCGAGCCTGTTGTTAGCCATTGGGGTTTTATTTTTCTTTATTCAGTTGTACTTTGTCAGCTTATTTGTATCATTGAATTGTTTTTTTTTCCTTTGCTGATTGCTGATTGTTCATACTTCAACAGAATGTTACACTAAGTGTTATTCTGTCACATGTTCAGTTGGCACTAGAAATTCCTTGTCTTGAAGTTCAGCACTTCTTGTACCTGACTTTTGCAATTGTTGTACATCACTCTGGATAAGAGTGTCCGATAAATGCCTGCAATGTAATGGTTTAAACCCTACAACACCCAGCGAGGGGGTGGCACAGTGGTGTAGTGGTTAGCGCTGTCACCTCACAGCAAAAAGGTCCAGGTTCGAGCCCCGTGGCCGGTGAGGGCCTTTCTGTGCGGAGTTTGCATGTGTCAGATGGGGCAACTCAGTTACAGTTAATGTCACCATAGTGAGTGTTTGTTTTTGTTTTGGGTACCTTGAAGTACAGTGTGAAGTTGATAGAGTATTGCTGTGATATATTGCACATGTGGTTTTGTTTAGCTTACGCGATTTGCTGTGCTGTTATTCCACACGTGTGTTTGTTTACATTGGTGGGGAGGTGACTAAGAACTGCAGCAGGTGATTCCCGTGAATTGAATAATGACCACATCTCCTAATCATCCAATCCGTGAGATTACTGACTGATTTAAAAAGAGACAGAGACTTACTTCGGTGCGGTTCCCCGGAAATCGAGCGTTGGCTTCCTCACTTCGGCTGTGGATTTCGCCATCCTTCCGTTGTGGACGACTGGAGGCTCCGTTCCTTGGCTGCCCTGATTTACATACGACGCACACAACCGGACCGGAATGCTACGCCGAGGGGTAGCCAGAGGAAGACCTGTCCAAGTCGGGAGTGCTTCTGAATCCACGTGGCAGGGTTTTTCTATATGGCAATCCACAACTTTTGTGAAGGAAAGTACCCGTTTCATTGAGTGTTTGTGTGTAGCATTGTATTCTGTAAGTTCCTGGCCTGTTGTTAATTCCTGGTCTCTCATTTGCCCGAGGTCCAGCAATTGGAGTGGTTTCCGGGAGCCTTCGTGTCATCACTCTTACCTCAGCTGCAATGCCCTCCCTCGGAGGGGAATTCCTGTGTTGACCATGCCCCCTTTCGGTTTCCGGGAGCCCTCGTGTCATCACTCTCACCTCAGTTGCAACGCCTGCTTCCGGAGGGGAATTCCTGCGTTGACTACGCCCCCTTTGGACTACCGGGAAAAGATGCGTTAACTGTGGCTGTGCATGGTGACCGAGACTGGTTATATTATGGAGATTTTTATTATTATCCTTTTGTTTTGAGTTGTGTTTTTTGTCCAGATTGTATTTGTGGTGAACAGTGCTATTTTTGAATAACCTATTGTGACCGTAGTATGTAGTATTGTGTGCATTTTACTATTTATGCTAGTGTTATAAGGAAAGTAGTCTGTAGTATTTTGGTTTTGCTATTTATACTATTTGGCTGGTATACTAACTCTGCATGGGTTGTAGTGTGTGGTGAATGGTTATTGATTCTTAGTTATTATGTAAATATTCAAGGTGCCCAATTTCTCTGTCTTTTTATTTTTGTGAATTTAATAAACTGTTTTTTTTTTTTTTAACTCTGTTTGACTTGTGCTCCTGGGACTACAAACATGGATGGCTCTGGTTCTGACACCTCTCTAAATGGCATAGCCAGCAGGATTCCCACCGGCACAAGTCAACAGAATGTGGGTAATCAGGGTAATGTGGGGGGTGATGTTCCGCCTGTGTCCCCAGTAATGATGCCCTGGGTTTTCAGCATGCCATGGGTGCCAAAGTTTGCTGGGAAGCGACAGAAGTTCAGAGAGCGGGAAATGCAGACGAGAGCTATGCTACGTGCTCAACCACTGAATGGCCAACAACAAGTGGACTTTGTCCTGAGCATGTTGGATGGGGATGCCAGAAGGGAAGCTGCCCTCCTTTCGGATGCAGATCGTGTGGATGGTGAAAAAGTCATCAAGGCCCTGGAGAAAGTCTTTGGAGATACTGCTTCTAATGCACAGTGATGAATTGTTTTTTACAAATGCCGACAAAATGGACATGAGACTGCCAGTTCCTTTGGCCTCCATCTACGTGAGTGCCATGCCCGGTGGTGTGCTACAGACCAAGAGGCCGGCAGAGATGAAGACTCACTATTACGTGACCAATTTGTGCTTGGCCTTCAGGCTGGACCTGTCCGGCAAGAATTACAGTGGCTGCTATGACGAGATGAAGCCCTCACCTTCCAGGTGGCTATAAAGGAGGCTCGAGCACTGGAGAAAGCACTGAATGGCTGTGCCACAGAAGCCCTTAGTCCAGGCAGTGAGCAGCAAGTTCGTAGTCCCACCCCCAAGGAGTGAGTGCCAATTTGACCTGGAGGAACTCAGAGAAAGCCTGAAGACGGAACTCTGCAATGAGCTAGCGGCACAGCTGAAGACCATGAGCAGCCAGATAGTGGAGAAACTGCAGGCCCAGCCACGCTACAGTGCACCATCAACCATTCCACCTACCGGTTCCAGGATGCAACACAACCCCCTAGCCGGACCAGGTGGCCGAGCAGGCCCATCGGCTAGGCCATACCAATGGGATGCCCAGGGCCATCCAATATGCTTGGACTGTGGAGAGGCCGGCCACATGCAGCGACACTGCCCTAAACGTCGACAGTGCCAGGGTTTTTAGTAACCCCCGTCATGGGGGAAGGCGTGACGGGGGTGAAGGTGTCTGATTGTGACCCAGCGTCCAAGCCCAATCTAGTCGATAGGTGTCCAGGAGTAGAGGTGGAGGTCAATGGCAAAACTATCCAATGTCTCTTAGATACAGGCTCACAAGTAACACTATTTAGTGAGAGCCTGTTCAAGAATTGACTCCAAGACCTGACCACCAAACCATCGACAAACCCAGTTGGCTGATGCTGAAGGCTGCCAATGGACTCGAGATCCCCTACATCGGCTATGCCATCTTGGATTTTAAGGTAGGAGGAGTACATATTCCAAATAAATGTGCCATAATTGTGGATGATGAGTGTTTGGGCAGTGACCAGGCAGTTTTGGGAATGAATGTGATAACTGAATGTTGAAAGGAATTGATGGAGGGGGTCCATCAGGGGGTTGTGGCTTTCCGTGCTGCTGTTGCTCCTGAAGCAGGTAGCCTCTGGGAGAGGGCCTTTGCAGTATGTAGACAAGTACAGCAGAGGGCACCAATGTCCTGGGAAAGTGGGGTAGTGAAACTAACTAGACAATCCTCTGTGATTATACCCCCACAGACTGAGATGATGTTGTGGTGCCAGGTGAGCAATGCCACCTCAAGGTCCAACCATGCCATGCTGATCGAACCACTGATGGAGGGGGAGTTCAGCTGGAGAGCAGCCCATATTCTGGTCGAAGTGCAAGATGGATGAGTACCAGTAAGGCTGTGCAACCCCAATCCATTTCCGGTGGAGGTCCCCCAACGTTGGCCACTTGCTACAGCCACCCCAGTAGGATCAGAGGACATCGCAGGACACCGAGACCTTGTCCTGACACCAGGCAGCCTGGGGGTGGTGGAAGTTGGCGTTAGCATTGTCAAGGCCAGCCCCTCAGCCATACCATCATTGGTGGAAGATCAAGGGACGACCCTGAGCCATGGCCAATGTCAGCAGCTATGTCAACTCTTGCAGAAATGGGAGGGCATTTTTGCTCAACATGATGAAGATTTCGGGCAGACCAGCGCAGTGAAACACCAGATCCCCACGGGAACAGCGCCCCCTAGTCGTGAATGCTATGAACCAGTGCCACTGATGCTGTATCCAGAGCTCAAGAGCCTGCTCAAGAACATGCTGGAAGGCGGGGTTATCAGGGAGAGCTCCAGTCCGTGGGCAGCGCCAATTGTACTAGTCAAGAAAAAAGATGGTTTGTGGCGCTTCTGCGCAGATTACCGGAGGCTTAATGCAGTCACCCACAAGGATGCATACCCCCTCCCCCGCATTGAGGAATCACTGACCAGCTTGAAGGGTGCCCAGTGGTACTCCACACTGGACTTGGCCAGTGGTTACTGGCAGGTGGAGGTGGACGAGCACGACTGAGAGAAGATGGTGTTTGTAACACCGTTAGGACTGTATGAATTTGAACGCATGCCGTTTGGCCTCTGCAATGCGCCTGCAACCTTCCAAAGTCTTATGCAGCAGTGCCTAGGGGAATTCCTCAATGAGTCCCTGTTAATATATCTTGATGATGTCATAGTATACTCGTCCAGCTTCGACCAACACCTTCAAGGTCTGGACCAAGTCTTTCAGCAGTTGCATGGGCATGGGTTAAAGTTGCAACCCCGGAAATGCAAGCTGTTCCAGCGCAAGGTCTCCTATTTGGGCCATGTCGTGAGTGTGGAGGGAGTGGCCACGGACCCTGGGAAGATCGCAGTTATTCAGTCCTGGATAGCCCCGCAGAACGTCCGCCAGGTTAGGTCATTTCTTGGCCTGATGGGATACTACCGCTGGTATATCCCGGGCTTTGCAAGGATCGCTGCACCACTTCATGGCTTATTACAGAGTACTGTGACAGTTTCCAAGACCACGCCCATCCACTGGACCCCAGCATGTGAACAGGCATTCCAGAAGTTGAAGGCTGCTCTGGTGAGCCCACCCATTTTGGCATATGCTGATTTCCAGTTGCCTTTCCGACTGTACACTGATGCTAGCCTGGATGGTCTGGGTGCAGTATTGGCTCAGGTACAGGAGGGCAAGAAGCGTGTTATTGCGTATGCCAGTCGGAGTTTACACCCTGCTGAGAAAAATGACCAGAACTATAGCTCTTTCAAGCTCGAGCTGTTGGCTCTTAAATGGGCTATGACTGAGAAATTCCAAGAGTATCTGTGGGGGATGGAGGTGGAGGTCTTCACAGATAACAACCCCTTAGTACACTTGCAGACAGCCAAGCTCGGAGCTGTTGAGCAATGGTGGGCTGCCCAACTGGCCAACTTCAGATATACCATTCGGTATCGACCAGGAGCTGCCAACCGTAATGCTGACGTTTTGTCCTGAATCCAAAGAGAACAAGCCGATGCTGTTACTCGAGTGGTGGATGTGGGACCGGGGGAGATTGAGGCTGCCAGTGAACTCCAGCATTGGCACTCTGGACAAAAGGAAGATCCTGACCTGGCCCAACTGAGGTCATGGAAGCAGCAGGGATGTGCCCCTCCCCCTGCAGAGGTTGCCCACGCTAGCTCAGACCTACAGCAGCTTTTGCAGGACTGGGATAAGATTTCCCTGGTACAGCAGATTCTACAAAGGGAAGCCCAGACAGCAGGAGATGTTGAGTCCTGTAGCCAAATCCTGATCCCAAAGGCGTCTGCCGAGACCTTGTGGCGAGAGTACCACGAGAAAGGAGGGTACCCAAGTGCCGACAGGACCATTGCTATTTTCCAGAAACGCTACTTCTGGCCTGGAATGAGACGTGACTCAGCTGCTTGGGCCAGTGACTGCCCTCGGTGTGTGCTGTATAAAGCGGGACCTGAAGCAAGGGCACCTTTGGTGCCAATTGAGACTTTCTACCCCTTCCATATGGTTGGTATTGACTTTGTCACTAGGCTGTTTGGGAGACACTTACCCTTATGTCTTAGTAATGACAGATCTGTTCTCCAAGTTTGCTATTGCAGTCCCCACCAAGGACCAGACAGCCACGACAACTGCAAAGCAGTATGGAAGAACCTGTTCCAGGTGTATGGGAGCCCAGAATACATCCTGTCTGACCGTGGTGGCACTTTTGAGTCAGAACTCTTCCAGCAGCTTTGCTTGCTCTATGGCTGCCGGAAGAAAAGAACCACGGCATACCACCCGCAAGGTAATGGCGCATGTGAACGTTTTAATCAAACCCTTCTAAAACTCTTGGGAACTTTGGCTGAAGAGACACAGATGCATTGGCCTAGCAGGCTGCTGGCCATAATACAAGCTTATGACAATATGCCACACAGTACCACTGGTCTAACGCCCTATTATTTAGTATTCGGCAGACATGCTCGGCTCCCTGTCGACTGGATACACGAGGCTGGGCCTTCCACTGACCAACACACCCTCAATGGTTGGGTCCACTCCCACCATCAAGTGTTAAGTCAGACCTGGCAAGCTGTTCAGCAGCACACCAGACGGAAGCAACAGGAGGACAAAAGCCGTCGGGATCGACGAGCTAATGCCATAGAACTGCAGGTGGGGGAGCGAGTTCTTCTTTGCCACTTTCACCATCGGGCCTTGGGGAAGCTTGCCCCATGATGGAAATGGACCCCGTATGTGGTGGT
This sequence comes from Neoarius graeffei, assembly GCF_027579695.1. Lineage (NCBI taxonomy): Eukaryota > Metazoa > Chordata > Actinopteri > Siluriformes > Ariidae > Neoarius > Neoarius graeffei. The sequence continues at coordinate 2,707,973 of NC_083570.1, forward strand.
TTCCTGCCTGCGCCCAGAGCAACCAGTTTCCCTGATACGGCCAGAAGGTGAGGAAGGTCCTGTTCGTACTGCCCATAGGAATAATTTGCATGTATGTCCATTATCTTTCCCACAGGATACTTGCAATGACCAGGGGCCTGTTGCAACAGAATCGAGTCAGCCCCAGACAGGCGGGCAGTGGGACACCACCAGGTACCGACCCTTGCTGTTCTGGAGGAGCCCCCTCACCTCTGTGTCTGAAGGGGCAGGCCCAAATACTCAAGTTCTGGAAGCCCATGCCCAACCCAGTAACTTGCCACCGCCAGCCTCACAGGCCAGTAGCTCTACCCACGATGCAGAGACAAGCCAATCAGTACCTGATGGACCTCATGAAGCCACTGATGTGATGGAGGAACCAGCTGAAGCTCCAGGACTCCGTCGCTCCCAGCGCAGCACACAGGGCCTACGGCCGCTGAGGTACCAGGCAGGGACATAGTCAGGATGACTATAGTTAAAGTGGGGGGATAAATGTCAGATGGGGCAACTCAGTTACAGTTAATGTCACCATAGTGGGTGTTTGTTTTTGTTTTGGGTACCTTGAAGTACAGTGTGAAGTTGATAGAGTATTGCTGTGATATATTGCACGTGTGTTTTTGTTTTGCTAACACGATTTGCTGTGCTGTTATTCCACATGTGTGTTTGTTTACATTGGTGGGGAGGTGACTAAGAACTGCAGCAGGTGATTCCCGTGAATTGAATAATGACCACACCTCCTAATCATCCAATCCATGAGATTACTGACTGATTTAAAAAGGCACAGAGACTTACTTCGGCGCGGTTCCCCGGAAATCGAGCGCTGGCTTCCTCACTTCGGCTGTGGATTTCACCATCCTTCCATTGTGGATGACTGGAGGCTCCGTTCTTTGGCTGCCCTGATTTACATACGACGCACGCAACCGGACCGGAACACTATGCCGAGGGGTAGCCAGAGGAAGACCTGTCCAAGTCGGGAGTGCTTCTGAGTCCACGCGGCGGGGTTTTTCTATATGGCAATCCACAACTTTTGTGAAGGAAAGTACCCGTTTCATTGAGTGTTTGTGTGTAGCATTGTATTCTGTAAGTTCCTGGCCTGTTGTTAATTCCTGGTCTCTCATTTGCCCGAGGTCCAGCAATTGGAGTGGTTTCCGGGAGCCTTCGTGTCATCACTCTTACCTCAGCTGCAATGCCCGCCCTCGGAGGGGAATTCCTGTGTTGACCACGCCCCCTTTTGGTTTCCGGGAGCCCTCGTGTCGTCACTCTCACCTCAGTTGCAACGCCTGCTTCCATAGGGGAATTCCTGCATTGCCTACGCCCCCTTTGGACTACCGGGAAAAGATGTGTTAACTGTGGCTGTGCGTGGTGACCGAGACTGGTTATATCATGGCAAGGCAAGGCAAGTTTATTTATATAGCACATTTCATACACAATGGCAGTTGAATGTGCTTTACAGAAGTAAAAACAAAAACAGTAAACAATAGAGAAATAAAATTACATAAAATAATTTTATTTTTATTCTAAAACAATTAATTAAAAGAATTAAAAGAAAATAATAAGAATTAAACAATAGTAAAAATAAAATAATTAAATGAAGTAGTAGTTCAAATAGGATGAGAAAAAAATATAGAATAAAGAATAAAATAGAATAAAGTTAAAGTAAATTTAAAACATGCAGAGAAAGTAAAGATTATAAAAAATGTAAAGAAGACAATATTAATTATTTAACAGAAAGCATCTGAAAACAGCTTGGTCTTTAACCTAGATTTGAAGCTGCCAACAGCAGGAGCATTTTTAATGTCCTCTGGCAGTTGGTTCCATAGCTGTACTGCATAGTAGCTAAAAGCTGCTTCACCACACTTTGTTTTAACAACTGGTTTTAATAGTAAATTTTTCTGTTGCGATCTGGTAGATCTGATTGGGTTAGGCCGCTGCAACATATCAGAGAGGTAATTGGGCCCTGTACCATTTAGAGATTTGTATACCAGCAGCAATACTTTAAAGTCAATTCTGTAGCTTACTGGAAGCCAGTGAAGGGACCTTAGAATTGGAGTAATGTGCTCTGTTCTTTTTGTTCGTGTGAGAACCCTAGCCGCTGCATTTTGAACCAGCTGAAGTCGTTTGATGGTCTTTTTTGGCAGGCCTGTGAAAAGGCCACTGCAGTAATCAACCCTACTAGAGATGAAGGCATGTATTAGTTTTTCCAGATCATTTTTTGACATAAGTCCTCTTAGTTTGGAAATGTTTTTTAGGTGATAAAATGCCGTTTTAGTGATTGCTTTCATGTGACTGTCAAAGTTTAGCTCGCTGTCAATGAAAACACCAAGATTTTTAACCATTTCTTTAGTTTTCATCCCTTTTGTGTCAAGAATAGTGGTAATCCTGAGTCTTTCATCTTTTTTTCCAAATAGAATTACTTCTGTTTTATCTGTGTTCAGCTGAAGAAAATTTTGTGACATCCAGCTATTGATTTGATCGATACACTGGTAGAGACATTCAAGGGGGGCATAATCATTAGGTGGAGATGGAGATTTTTATTATTATCTTTTTGTTTTGAGTCGTATTAATTGTCCAGATTGTATTTCTGGTGAACAGTGCTATTTTCGACTAACCTATTGTGACCGTAGTATGTAGTATTGTGTGCATTTTACTATTTATGCTAGTGTTATAAGGAAAGTAGTCTGTAGTATTTTGGTTTTGCTATTTATACTATTTGGCTGGTATACTAACTCTGCATGGGTTGTAGTGTGTGGAGAATGGTTATTTATTCTTAGTTATTATGTAAATATTCAAGGTGCCCAATTTCTCTGTCTTTTTATTTTTGTGAATTTAATAAATTGTTTGTTTTTTTTTAAACTCTGTTTGAGTTGTGCTCCTGGGACTACAAACATGGATGGCTCTGGTTCTGACACATGTTCTCCCCGTGTCCGCGTGGGTTTCCTCCGGGTGCTCCGGTTTCCCCCAAGGTCCAAAAACATGCAGGTTAGGTTAACTGGTGACTCTAAATTGAGCGTAGGTGTGAATGTGAGTGTGAATGGTTGTCTGTGTCTATGTGTCAGCCCTGTGATGACCTGGCGACTTCTCCAGGGCGTACCCCGCCTTTCACCCGTAGTCAGCTGGGATAGGATCCAGCTTGCCTGCGACCCTGTAGAACAGGATAAAGCAGCTACAGATAATGAGATGAGATGAGACCACCATACTGTTGCTCTTGAGCACAGCCCTTAACCTTCATCTATTCAGCTGAGTCACAAATTCATCTGCCAAATTAATAAATGTAAATCTCCAGTTGCATTTCTGTAAATCGGCTTTGTGTCTATGTCTGTAATTAAAGGTCCTATGCAGTGAAGTTCAGCTGAAATAAAAATTATGAAATATCCAACCAGGTTGAATTATGTTTATTCTTTTGTGTTTATATGTGTTTTATTCTACCCGAATCTAAAAATGTATATATCATCTTTATCAATTATTAACAGATTTGATGCAACACCCTTTGCATGATTGTGCAGAGGTGGGAGGGTGAACATGTAAATATGGAATGGAGCAAGTTTAGGCTGCAAACATTACCCAATTCCCTCAGATTTATAACCACCAGTCATTTTTAAACAGGTTTGTTTCAGCAGTGAAAATGATAATTAGCCAAGCAAAAAGTTTATTTTCAATCAAGCAATTAAAAAAATGGTGTAGGAAGAATCATCCAGGAGTTGAATTGAAATATCTGACCTAGATGAATAAATCAAACAGAATTTCAATTAAAAAAAAAATGATAGATTGATTTCCTCATCACTAAGATCCAGTGTTGAATATTATGAGTCTAACATGAAGTCATAATGAAAGCTGAAGCTAAGATGCTTTATTGGGTTTAGTTCAAAATGCACACCTTGATATTTAGCTAAATATGAACACATTAGCATGTCCCTTTGATCATTTTCTCAGATTTTATAACAACAGGAACAAAATTATTAATTGTTGATCCTCAAAATGGGGATCCATTCCTATGATCAGGTTTCCAACTTAAAGCAGTGTGGAATAGGTAGGAGTAGAAATTAGAAAGGAAAGGAATGGGAAAGCTATTGCCATCCCTCTTTTCACTGCTAAATCTTTACGGCATCACAGTGTTAATTTAAACTAAAGAACACTGAATAACATTTTGAAGAAAGCAATCAAAACAATCTGGTGTGCGATGAATTGGCTCGAAATATTCCCCCAGACAGAATGACTCTGAAAGCGTGTCTGAACCAGCTGTAGAAAAAGGCATACACGATCGGATTAGACATTGAATTTAAATATCCGCACCAGAAGAATAAATCAAACAGAATCGGAGGAATTGAATATCCTATAAATGGATTGAAGCAGTTACAGACGATAAATGGCAACCAGGAGGTCAGAAAAACTCCCATGATTATGGCTAATGTTTTCGTGGCCTTCTTTTCTAACTTGCTCACACTGGCTTTTTCTTTGGCTGTCGTCATCTGTGAATCTGTGGATTGAATTGCACGAGCTTGTCTTTGTGCAGTGCAAAAGATTTTCCCATACACACAGAGCATGATTACTGCAGGGATGTAAAAGCAGAACATAGGAAACAGCACAGCTGCTGCTTTATCTTGTAAAATCATACATGCACCTTCACAAAGGAAGTTATTGTAATAAAACTCATTTCCAAGAATATTGAGCTCCAGAAATATCATCCCAGACCCGATTGCTGAAGAAAAGCCCCAACACACTATGATCATTAATCTAATGGCAGTTGGAGTCATTTTACTGTGATACAGAAGCGGATGACACACAACATAATATCGGTCTAAAGAAATAATACACAAGTTAAAAATGGATGCAGTGCACAGAGTGACATCCAAACTGGTGTGAATTTTACAAAAGGTGTTTCCTAAATACCAGCAGGTTTCCACAGAGCGTATCATGCTGGGAGGCATCACTATTCCTCCTACAAGCAGATCAGCAACAGCCAGAGAGAGAATGAGGTAATTAGTTGATGTGTGTAATTGTCTGAAATGTACAACAGTTATAATCACAAGCAGGTTTCCAAATATAGTGAGAAGAGAAGAAGTGCTAAAGAGGATGTAGAGCAAAACCCGAACATGTAAAGGATAATCAATCTTCAAACACGAGGTATTAAGTGAACTGAAACAACGTAAAGGCTCCTCCAATGAATCCAAACTGATGATATTGTCCATCGACTGCTTTCACAATCTCATCCAGATCTGAGAAAATTAACAAGGTAATGAGGGAATAATAATAATAATAATAATAATAATAATAATAATAATAATAATAATCCAATGACCATGATGTATTGCTTTTATAAAAACCTTGCAAATGTATTACATTCTAAACAATCCTTTTTTTTAAATAATCCTTCATACCTCTCCATGCACCATGTATGTGAACTAAACCAAGGAGAAGAAATTTTTAATTTATAGTCTGTCTTATCCAATAGCAGTATGCCAGATTAATCCCTGGTGGTGAATGATGAAACAGAATTATTCACTGATTTATTCCATTTATTTCAATTTTTCAAACCATGGGAAAAGAGTTCAAAATATAATGCTATATCATTGTGACCCATTCTAGAACTTTAAAAAGTTATGTGGTTTCACCCACTGTTGTCTCACATTAGGCAGATTACACATGCACTGTCTTGAGTAAAACGCAAAATAGACACAAACACAAAGTGGTGCTTGAAAGTTTGTGAACCCTTTAGAATTTTCTATATTTCTGCACAAATATGACCTAAAACATCATCAGATTTTCACACAGGTCCTAAAAGTAGATAAAGAGAACCCAGTTATTATTAGAGAACTAATAATAAAGAGAACCCAAAAATATTTTACTTGGTCATTTATTTATTGAGAAAAATGATCCAATATTACATATCTGTGAGTGGCAAAAGTATGTGAACCTCTAGGATTAGCAGTTAATTTGAAGGTGAAATTAGAGTCAGGTGTTTTCAATCAATGGGATGACAATCAGGTGTGAGTGGGCACCCTGTTTTATTTAAAGAACAGGGATCTATCAAAGTCTGATCTTCACAGCACATGTTTGTGGAAGTGTATCATGGCATGAACAAAGGAGATTTCTGAGGACCTCAGAAAAAGTGTTGTTGATGCTTATCAGGCTGGAAAAGGTTACAAAACCATCTCTAAAGAGTTTGGACTCCACCAATCCACAGTCAGACAGATTGTGTACAAATGGAGGAAAGTCAAGACCATTGTTACCTTCCCCAGGAGTGGTCGAACAACAAGTATCACTCCAAGAGTAAGGCGTGTAATAGTCGGCAAGGTCACAAAGGACCCCGGGGTAGCTTCTAAGCAACTAAAGGCCTCTCTCACATTGGCTAATGTTAATGTTCATGAGTCCACCATCAGGAGGACACTGAACAACAATGGTGTGCATGGCAGGGTTCCAAGGAGAAAGCCACTGCTCTCCAAAAAGAACATTGCTGCTTATCTGCTGTTTGCGAAAGATTATGTGGACAAGCCAGAAGGTTATTGGAAAAATGTTTTGTGGACAGATAAGACCAAAATAGAATTTTTGGTTTAAATGAGAAGTGATGTGTTTGGAGAAAGGAAAACACTGCATTCCAGCATAAGAACCTTATCCCATCTATGAAACATGGTGATGGTAGTATCATGGTTTGGACCTGTTTTGCTGCATCTGGGCCAGGACAGCTTGCCATCATTGATGTAACAATGAATTCTGAATTATACCAGCAAATTCTAAAGGGAAATGTCAGGACATCTGTCCATGAACTGAATCTCAAGAGAAGGTGGGTCATGCAGCAAGACAACGACCCTAAGCACACAAGTCGTTCTACCAAAGAATGGTTAAAGAAGAATAAAGTTAATGTCTTGGAATGGCCAAGTCAAACTCCTGACCTTAATCCAATCGAAATGTTGTGGAAGGACCTGAAGCGAGCAGTTCATGTGAGGAAACTCACCAACATCCCAGAGTTGAAGCTGTTCTGTATGGAGGAATTGGCTAAAATTCCTCCAGGTCGGTGTGCAGGACTGATCAACCATTACCAGAAATGTTTAGTCACAGTTATTGCTGCACAAGGGGGTCACACCAGTTACTGAAAGCAAAGGTTCACATACTTTTGCCACTCACAGATATGTAATATTGGATCATTTACCTCAATAAATAAATGACCAAGTATAATATTTTTGTCTCATTTGTTTAACTGGGTTTTCTTTATCTACTTTTAGGGATTTGTATGAAAATCTGATGATGTTTTATGTCATATTTGTGCAGAAATATAGAAAATTTTAAAGGGTTCACAAACTTTCAAGCACCACTGTATATATATATCAACCTGCCATATTTTTAACATCTTTTCAGACCTGAAAATTCTCTTAACCAAACTTCAAAAATTTTTTCGCCAATTTGTGCTTGTCCATTCCCACCAACTAGCTTATACTGCATTTGTGGTGCCTCTGTGGTGGTAATTTACACATTATAATAATGTCATTTCTCTCCTCAGCACATTCAGTGAATGAAGTGGAAAAAACAGATGCCTCCATGGAAGTGTGTCTTTTGTTTGTTCTGTCAGAGCACGCAAAGCTCATGAAACATTTACAGTATTTGGCAGATGCCATTATCCAGAGCGACTTATATTTATCTCATTTATACAACTGAGCAGTTGAGGATGAAGGGCCTTGTTCAAGATCCCAGCAGTGGCAGGTTGGCTACTCACTGGTATACAATATGCTCTGGCATGATTGAGGGCTGTCTCTGGCATGTCGGGGATCCAGACCACAGCTCCCACCACCATTGCAGAGCACTGGCCCTAGAGATGCCTGGGTACCCTGCAGCACCAGCATACTGGCTCAGGCTTCACCTCTGCACTGTCAGTATGGGAGTCACTCAAATGGGGGGGGAGAAGATACAGAAACAGAAGGTGGGGGACCCACGGGTGTGGTGAGCTGGCTGGGTGTGGCTGGCCCTGCCACTGTGGTGGGGGAACGGGGTGGGGATGGGAAGAGGTATGAAAGGAGGAAGGAGAAGGAGAGAGTAAAAGACAAGAGATGGAATGTCTGCCTGCCACCGGAACTGCTGCCAAATGGTCCTCCACCAACTCAATGGCTTGATCCAGCGATGCCAGGTGGTGGCACTGGATCCACTCCACTGTTCCTTCCAAAAGGTGCACGATGAATTGTTCCAGTGTCACCATGTTGACCTTGGCATCATGGTCATCTGCCCTCAGCCACTGCCGGCAGGTATCCCGGAGCTGTTGGCTGAACGCACATGGTCAGCCAACTTCCTCCAGTGTCAACATGCAGAAGAGCTGGCTGTGTTGTTCTGGGGAGCGGCTGACACACTTCAGGATGGCTTGCTTCAAGTCAGCGTAGACAAGCTGGCTGTTGGCAGGGAGCTGTTGCAAGGTAGACTGTGCCTCTCCCATCACCAGCAGTAATAGATGGGCTGCACGTTGCTTGACCAGCCATCCCTTTGCTTTGGCCACATGCTTGAAGAGCGTGATGAATGCCTCCAGATTGTCGTGCAGCTCCATCTTCATTAGTGTGACGTGGGGTGGGTGCGCAGTGGTGGCAGTCAAGGACCCCGCCAACATGAGCAGGTGCCAGGACACCTGGTGATCTTCCTGCTGGGCCAGCAGCAAGGCTTCAAACTGTTGTTCCTGCTCCTTCTGGAGGGCAATCAGTGCTTGGTTGCTGGCTCTGTTGGGTGGCAGCAAGGGCATGAATTAAGTCTTTAAGTGGGGAGGACTCCTTGGGGTTGTTCCCTTCAGTATCCCGGGTTGTGCCACTGCTGTTGTATGTTCCTGATGTGGGTGAAATACTGACTTGCCATAGGCAGAGACTGATGTCAACACAGACTTAATTTTTGACGATCATGCTTGCTTTTCATTTTTACTACTCTCGTTCGTTCGTTTGTTCTCTCTCTCTCTCACACACACACACACACACACACACACACACACACACACACATATATATGTGCTCTGGTTGGGAGAGAGCCCCTTTCTTCACTCTCTCCCTCCTTTTCTATCCTCCGTTGTCACTGTAAAACACAGACCACATTAATCAACAACATTAATCGACTTTGCCTCTCTCCTTCCCTGGCCCCACCCTCCATTCACAAACTGATGCTTGGCCATGCCCCTGCTGGCACAGACTTATATCAGTTATTTAGTATCAGTTTGTGAGTGCCAGGGTGTCCCATGGAGGAAGAGGTGTGGGTCCATGTGATTAGCATGTTGTGGAAAGCAGAGGGTACAAAGTTATTCTATAGGTGTCCACTGTAAACATTTGCTTCTCTTTTTCAGCAAGTCTGTCAATGGGGATGCTATGATACTAAATCCTCAAGAATTTTATGTACATATGAAATTTGCACTTCTACCCCTTGATATAAATTTGGTGTTCAAGGAACCTGGAGCTTGTTGGACATGTGTGGTTAAGTCAGGGGAGTATATTCAGATATCGTTGATGTATGCAATGATCAATTTCCCAAGCATGTCCCATAGGACATCATTTATGAGACATTGGAACTGTCAGGATAAACCGACGAGGACCCAAGAGCGCAAGTTAAATGTTGAGTTTTATTGATAGCAGGGGAAAGGGAGTTGGGAGGATGTGCGTGTGTGAAGTTCAGTGGCCAGAGGACTGAGAGGCAGGGATGGCTGGTGGGAGCATGGTGGTGATGTCTGCGGTCTCCCATCCGGGTACTAACCAGGCTTGGCCCTACTTAGCTTCTGAGATCAGCCGTTGTCAGAGTAGTCACCTTGTCAAGTTAATGCCTTGAAGGTGATCTGACACTGAAGCTCGGGAGGACTGCAGTTTAAATACCCACAGAGGAGGAGCAGGCAATAGGCAACAGCTAATGACAGCTACTGAAAGTTAATAAGAGGAGGAGTATGTGGGCGTGGTAGGTAATACTGAGTGGAGAGGAGTGGAAATGTTACCTGAAGAGAGGAAAACCACAGGTAGGACCATGACAGGAACACATCTGGGATCATTGTTTTGGACAGCCAGAAGCAGTGTGGCCACAGGGTGGGGCCCACTGATCCTCTGCAAAGACCATGGCGGGAGGTATAAATGAGCATGGAGGGGAGTTCATGCTGCTCACTGTAAAGCAATGGAGTCTGATGATTAGCAGTAGGCAGATGATGGATACCAATCTTAGAATCTGACTGTCATCTCAGTGCCAACCCAATCCTGAGTGTTCACACCTCATTTTATCAGACTGTTCATCTAGTTCATGACCACAACTAAGACTTACAGTTAGGTCCATAAATATTTGGACAGAGGCAACATTTTTCTAATTTTGGTTCTGTACATTACCACAATGAATTGTGAACAAAACAATTCAGATGCAGTTGAAGTTCAGACTTTGAGCTTTAATTCAGTGGGTTGAACAAAATGATTGCATAAAAATGTGAGGAACTAAAGCATTTTTTTAAACACAATCCCTTCATTTCAGGGGCTCAAAAGTAATTGGACAAATTAAATAATTGTAAATAAAATGTTCATTTCTAATACTTGGATGAAAACCTTTTGTTGGCAATGACTGCCTGAAGTCTTGAACTCATGGACATCACCAGATGCTGTGTTTCCTCCTTTTTAATGCTCTGCCAGGCCTTTACTGCAGCAGTTTTCAGTTGCTGTTTGTTTGTGGGCCTTTCTGTCTGAAGTTTAGTATTTAACAAGTGAAATGCTGCTCAATTGGGTTGAGATCAGGTGACTGACTTTTCCATTCAAGAATATTCCACTTCTTTGCTTTAATAAATTCCTGGGTTGCTTTGGCTTTATGTTTTGGGTCATTGTCCATCTGTATTATGAAACGCCGACCAATCAGTTTGGCTGGATTTGAGCACACAGTATGTCTCCGAATACCTCAGAATTCATCCGGCTGCTTCTGTCCTGTGTCACATCATCAATAAACACTAGTGACCCAGTGCCACTGGCAGCCATGCATGCCCAAGCCATCACACTGCCTCCGCCGTGTTTTACAGATGATGTGGTATGCTTTGGATCATGAGCTGTACCACACCTTCGCCATACTTTTTTCTTTCCATCATTCTGGTAGAGGTTGATCTTGGTTTCATCTGTCCAAAGAATGTTCTTCCAGAACTGTGCTGGCTTTTTTAGATGTTTTTTAGCAAAGTCCAATCTAGCCTTTTTATTCTTGAGGCTTATGAGTGGCTTGCGCCATGCAGTGAACCCTCTGTATTTACTTTCATGCAGTCTTCTCTTTATGGTAGATTTGAATATTGATACGCCTACCTCCTGGAGAGTGTTGTTCACTTGGTTGGCTGTTGTGAAGGGGTTTCTCTTCACCATGGAAATTATTCTGCAATCATCCACCACTGTTGTCTTCTGTGAGTGTCCAGGTCTTTTTGCATTGAATAGTTCACCAGTGCTTTCTTTCTTTCTCAGGATGTACCAAACTGTAGATTTTGCCACTCCTAATATTGGAGCAATTTCTTGGATGTTTTTTCTTCTGTTTTTGCAGCTTAAGGATGGCTTGTTTCACCTGCATGAAGAGCTCCTTTGATCGCATGTTTTCTTCACAGCAAAATCTTCCAAATGCAAGCACCACACCTCAAATCAACTCCAGGCCTTTTATCTGCTTAATTGAGAATGACATAACGAAAGAATTTCCCACACCTGCCCATGAAATAGCCTTTGAGTCAATTGTCCAATTACTTTTGGCCCCTTTAAAAACAGGGTAGCACATGTTAAGGAGCTGAAACTCCTAAACCCTTCATCCAATTTTAATGTGGATACCCTCAAATGAAAGCTGAAAGTATGGACTTTATGTCCATGTCCATTATATAACTATAACTTGAATATGTTTCAGTAAACAGGTAAAAAACAAAATTTGTGTCAGTGTCCAAATATATATGGACCTAACTGTATATCAGAGTGAACCCAATTTTCCTTTTATCCTGGTGTTTACAGCTCATGTTTGTCTGGTGTCCATCAGGCACGCTGGCAGGTCCACAAGACAGAGTGGCAAGTCCATGATCCAGGTGAGACTTCAAAGACTGAAGTTCCAGATTTTTACTAACACTTCAGTGACTAAAAGACATGGAAGTTCAGTCTGTGCTTGAAAACAAACAGTCACATGAAATTCCATCACCAATATGATGGCTTCAGGGTTTCCTTCAACAGATTTATTCTCCTGAGTGAGCTGTATTTTCACAACCTGGCAGATACTAAGCCCAACGGGGGTCAGGTGCATTTTCTCAGGCATTATTAGGAGAGTGAGCCAAAAACAGTGTTTCAGAGTACATTTCATTGAGTGTTTGTGTGTAGCATTGAATTCTATAAGTTCCTGGCCTGTTGTTAATTCCTGGTCTCTCATTTGCCCGAGGTCCAGCGATTGGAGCGGTTTCCGGGAGCCTTCGTGTCATCACTCTTACCTCAGCTGCAATGCCCACCCTCGGAGGGGAATTCCTGTGTTGACCATGCCCCCTTTCGGTTTCTGGGAGCCCTCCTGTCGTCACTCTCACCTCAGTTGCAATGCCTGCTTCCAGAGGGGAATTCCTGCATTGACTACGCCCCCTTTGGACTACCGGGAAAAGATGCGTTAACTGTGGCTGTGCGTGGTGACCAAGACTGGTTATATTATGGAGATTTTTATTATTATCCTTTTGTTTTGAGTTGTGTTTATTGTCCAGATTGTTTTTGTGGTGAACAGTGCTATTTTCGACTAACCTATTGTGACTGTAGTATGTAGTATTGTGTGCATTTTACTATTTATGCTAGTTTTATAAGGAAAGTAGTCTGTAGTATTTTGTTTTTGCTATTTATACTATTTGGCTGGTATACTAACTCTGCATGGGTTGTAGTGTGTGGAGAATGGTTATTTATTCTTAGTTATTATGTAAGTATTCAAGTTGCCCAATTTCTCTGTCTTTTTATTTTTGTGAACTTAATAAACTGTTTATTTTTTTTTAAACTCTGTTTGAGTTGTGCTCCTGGGACTACAAACATGGATGGCTCTGGTTCTGACACCTCTCTAAATGGCGTAGCCAGCAGGATTCCCACCGGCACAAGTCAACAGAATGTGGGTAATCAGGGTAATGTGGGGGGTGATGTTCCGCTTGTGTCCCCACTAATGATGCCCTGGGTTTTCAGCATGCCATGGGTGCCAAAGTTTGCTGGGGAGCGACAGAAGTTCAGAGAGCGGGAAATGCAGACGAGAGCTATGCTACGCGCACAACCACTGAATGGCCAACAACAAGTGGACTTTGTCCTGAGCACATTGGATGGGGATGCCAGAAGGGAAGCTGCCCTCCTTTCGGATGCAGATTGTGTGGATGGTGAAAAAGTCATCAAGGCCCTGGTGAAAGTCTTTGGAGATACTGCTTCTAATGCACAGCAATGAATTGTTTTTTACAAATGCCGACAAAATGGAGATGAGACTGCCAGTTCCTTTGGCCTCCGTCTGCATGAGTGCCATGCCTGGTGGTGTGCTACAGACCAAGAGGCCGGCAGAGATGAAGACTCACTATTACGTGACCAATTTGTGCTTGGTCTTCAGGCTGGACCTATCCGGCAAGAATTACAGTGGCTGCTACGACGAGATGAAGACCTCACCTTCCAGGTGGCTATAAAGGAGGCTCAAGCACTGGAGAAAGAGCTGGATGGCTGTGCCATGGAAGCCCAAGTCCAGGCTGTGAGCAGCAAGTTCGTAGCCCCACCCCCAAGGAGTGAGTGCCAATTTGACCTGGAGGAACTCAGAGAAAGCCTGAAGATGGAACTCTGCAATGAGCTAGCAGCACAGCTGAAGACCATGAGCAGCCAGATAGTGGAGGAACTGCGGGCCCAGCCATGCTACAGTGCACCATCAACCATTCCACCTACCGGTTCTAGGATGCAACACAACCCCCTTGCTGGACCAGGTGGCCGAGCAGGCCCATCGGCTAGGCCATACCAATGGGATGCCCAGGGCCATCCAATATGCTTGGACTGTGGAGAGGCCGACCACGTGCAGTGACACTGCCCTAAATGTCGACAGCGCCAGGGTTTTTAGCAACCCCTGTCATGGGGGAAGGCGTGACAGGGGTGAAGGTGTCTGATCGTGACCCAGCTTCCAAGCCCAATCTAGTTGATAGGTGTCCAGGAGTAGAGGTGGAGGTCAATGGCAAAACTATCCAATGTCTCTTAGATACAGGCTCACAAGTAACACTCTTTAGTGAGAGCCTGTTCAAGAATCGACTCCAAGACCTGACCGTCAATACCATCGACAAACCCAGTTGGCTGACGCTGAAGGCTGCCAATGGACTCCAGATCCCCTACATCGGCTATGCCATCTTGGATTTTAAGGTAGGAGGAGTACATATTCCAAATAAAGGTGCCATAATTGTGGATGATGGGTGTTTGGGCAGTGACCAGGCAGTTTTGGGAATGAATGTGATAACTGAATGTTGGAAGAAATTGATGGAGGGGGTCCATCAGGGGGTTGTGGCTTTCCGTGCTGCTGTTGCTCCTGAAGCAGGTAGCCTCTGGGAGAGGGCCTTTGCAGTATGTAGACAAGTACAGCAGAGGCCACCAATGTCCTGGGAAAGTGGGGTAGTGAAACTAACTAGACAATCCTCTGTGATTATACCCCCACAGACTGAGATGATGTTGTGGTGCCAGGTGAGCAATGCCACCTCAAGGTCCAACCATGCCATGCTGATTGAACCACTGACGGAGGGGGAGTTCAGCTGGAGAGCAGCCCATATTCTGGTCAAAGTGCAAGATGGACGAGTACCAGTAAGACTGTGCATCCCCAATCCATTTCCGGTGGAGGTCCCCCAATGTCGGCCACTTGCTACAGCCGCCCCAGTAGGATCAGAGGACATTGCAGGACACTGAGACCTTGTCCTGACACCAGGCAGCCCGGGGGTGGTGGAAGTTGGTGTTAGCATTGTCAAGGCCAGCCCCTCAGCCATACCATCATTGGTGGAAGATCAAGGGATGACCCTGAGCCATGACCAACATCAGTGGCTACATCAACTCTTGCAGAAATGGGAGGGCATTTTTGCTCAACATGACAAAGATTTCGGGCAGACCAGCGCAGTGAAACACCAGATCCCCACGGGAACGGCGCCCCCTAGTCGTGAATGCTACCGACCAGTGTCACTGACGCTGTATCCGGAGCTCAAGAGCCTGCTCAAGAACATGCCTGAAGGCGGGGTTATCAGGGAGAGCTCCAGTCTGTGGGCAGCGCCGATTGTACTGGTCAAGAAAAAGGATGGTTTGTGGTGCTTCTGCGCAGATTACCGGAGGCTTAACGCAGTCACCCACAAGGATGCATACCCCCTCCCCCGCATTGAGGAATCACTGACCAGCTTGAAGGGTGCCCAGTGGTACTCCACACTGGACTTGGCCAGTGGTTACTGGCAGGTGGAGGTGGACGAGCGTGACTGAGAGAAGATGGTGTTTGTAACACCGTTAGGACTGTACAAATTTGAACGCATGCCGTTTGGCCTCTGCAACACGCCTGCAACCTTCCAAAGACTTATGCAGCAGTGCCTAGGGGAATTCCTCAACGAGTCCCTGTTACTATATCTTGATGATGTCATAGTATACTCGTCCAGCTTCGACCAACACCTTCAAGATCTGGACCAAGTCTTTCAGCAGCTGCATGGGCATGGGTTAAAGTTGCAACCCCGGAAATGCAAGCTGTTCCAGCACTAGGTCTCCAATTTGGGCCATGTCGTGAGTGCGGAGGGAGTGGCCACGGACCCCAGGAAGATCACAGTTATTCAGTCCTGGATAGCCCCGCAGAATGTCCGCCAGGTTAGGTCATTTCTTGGTCTGGTGGGATACTACCGCCGGTATATCCCGGGCTTTGCGAGGATCGCTGCACCACTTCATGGATTACTACAGGGTACTGCGACAGTTTCCAAGACCGCGCCCATCCACTGGACCCCAGCATGTGAACAGGCATTACAGAAGTTGAAGGCTGCTCTGGTGAGCCCACCCATTTTGGCATATGCTGATTTCCAGTTGCCTTTCCGACTGTACACTGATGCTAGCCTGGATGGTCTGGGTGCAGTATTGGCTCAGGTACAGGAGGGCAAGAAGCATGTTATTGCATATGCCAGTCGGAGTTTACACCCTGCTGATAAAAATGACCAGAACTATAGCTCTTTCAAGCTCGAGCTGTTGGCTCTTAAATGGGCTATGACTGAGAAATTCCAAGAGTATCTGTGGGGGATGGAGGTGGAGGTCTTCACAGATAACAACCCCTTAGTACACTTGCAGACAGCCAAGCTCGGAGCTGTTGAGCAACGGTGGGCTGCCCAACTGGCCAACTTCAGATATACCATTCGGTATCGACCAGGAGCTGCCAACCGTAATGCTGACGTTTTGTCCCGAATCCCAAGAGAACAAGCCGATGCCGTTACTCGAGTGGTGGATGCGGGGCTGGGGGAGATTAAGGCTGCCAGTGAACTCCTGCATTGGCACTCTGGACAAAAGGAAGATCCTGACCTGGCCCAGCTGATGTCATGGAAGCAGCAGGGATGCGCCCCTCCCCCTGCAGAGGTCACCCACGCTAGCTCAGACCTACAGCAGCTTTTGCAGGACTGGGATAAGATTTCCCTGGTACAACAGATTCTACGGAGGGAAGCCCGGACAGCAGGACATGTTGAGTCCTGTAGCCAAATCCTGATCCCAAAGGCGTCTGCCGAGACCTTGTGGCGAGAGTACCACGAGAAAGGAGGGTAGCCAAGTGCCGATAGGACCATTGCTATTCTCCAGAAATGCTACTTCTGGCCTGGAATGAGACGTGACTCAGCTGCTTGGGCCCGTGACTGCCCTCGGTGTGTGCTGTATGAAGCGGGACCTGAAGCAAGGGCACCATTGGTGCCAATTGAGACTTTCTACCCCTTCCATATGGTTGGTATTGACTTTGTCACTAGGCTGTTTGGGAGACACTTAACCTTATGTCTTAGTAATGACAGATCTGTTCTCCAAGTTTGCTATTGCAGTCCCCACCAAGGACCAGACAGCCACGACAACTGCAAAAGCAGTATGGGAGAACCTGTTCCAGGTGTATGGGAGCCCAGAATACATCCTGTCTGACTGTGGTGGCGCTTTTGAGTCGGAACTCTTCCAGCAGCTTTGCTTGCTCTATGGCTGCCGGAAGAAAAGAACCACGGCATACCACCCGCAAGGTAATGGCGCCTGTGAACATTTTAAACAAACCCTTCTAAAACTCTTGGGAACTTTGGCCAAAGAGACACAGATGCATTGGCCTAGCAGGCTGCTGGCCTTAATACAAGCTTATAACAATACGCCACACAGTACCACTGGTCTAACGCCCTATTATATAGTATTCGGCAGACATGCTCGGCTCCCTGTCGACTGGATACACGAGGCTGGGCCTTCCACTGACCAACACACCCTCAATGGTTGGGTCCGCTCCCACCATCAAGTGTTAAGTCAGACCTGGCAAGCTGTTCAGCAGCACACCAGACGGAAGCAACAGGAGGACAAAAGCCGTCGGGATCGACGAGCTAATGCCATAGAACTGCAGGTGGGGGAGCGAGTTCTTCTTTGCCACTTTCACCATCGGGCCTTGGGGAAGCTTGCCCCATGATGGCAATGGACCCCGTATGTGGTGGTTTCCTGCCTGCGCCCGGAGCAACCAGTTTACCTGATAAGGCCAGAAGGTGAGGAAGGTCCTGTTTGTACTGCCCATAGGAATAATTTGTGTGTATGTCCATTATCTTTCCCACAGGATACTTGCAATGACCAGGGGCCTGTTGCAACAGAATCGAGTCAGCCCCAGACAGGCGGGCAGTGGGACACCACCAGGTACCGACCCTTGGTGTTCTGGAGCAGCCCCCTCACCTCTGTGTCTGAAGGGGCAGGCCCAAATACTCAAGTTCCGGTAGCCTGTGCACAACCCAGTAACTTGACACTGCCAGCCTCACAGGCCAGTAGCTCTACCCATGATGCAGAGACAAGCCAATCAGTACCTGATGGACCTCATGAAGCCACTGATGTGATGGAGGAACCGGCTGAAGCTCCAGGACTCCGTTGCTCCCAGTGCAGCACACAGGGCCTACGGCTGCTGAGGTACCAGGCAGGGACATAGTCGGGATGACTATAGTTAAAGTGGGGGGGTAAATGTCAGATGGGGCAACTCAGTTACAGTTAATGTCACCATAGTGAGTGTTTGTTTTTGTTTTGGGTACCTTGAAGTACAGTGTGAAGTTGATAGAGCATTGTATTCTGTAAGTTCCTGGCCTGTTGTTAATTCCTGGTCTGTCATTTGCCCGAGGTCCAGCGATTGGAGCGGTTTCCGGGAGCCTTCGTGTCGTCACTCTTACCTCAGCTGCAATGCCCGCCCTTGGAAGGGAATTCCTGTGTTGACCACACCCCCTTTTGGTTTCCGGGAGCCCTCGTGTCGTCACTGTCACCTCAGTTGCAACGCCTGCTTCCGGAGGGGAATTCCTGCATTGCCTATGCCCCCTTTGGACTACCGGGAAAAGATGCGTTAACTGTGGCTGTGCGTGGTGACCGAGACTGGTTATATCATGGAGATTTTTATTATTATCTTTTTGTTTTGAGTTGTATTAATTGTCCAGATTGGATTTGTGGTGAACACTCTATTTTCAACTAACCTATTGTGACCGTAGTATGTAGTATTGTGTGCATTTTACTATTTATGCTAGTTAGTTTTTTTTTTTCTTTTTTATCAGACATCTAATTTTTGGGTTTGTTTACCTGACATGTTTCGACGTACAACTTCCGTCTTCCTCAGAGTGTCACCGGATGTTAATTGGTGACGCATCTTTTATCAGCTGCTGTTTCTGAAGGCGTGGCCTTCCTGTCTGGTTTGACAGGTCGGTCACGCCTTATACTGTCTGTTCGTCCCCTGCAAGATGTCACTCCAGGTATGGGAGAGCATGTATGCTCCCTCGTCCCGGTTGATGGTCCTCGGGCTTCGCTTACGGATCTCTATGGCCTCCCTGATCCAGCGCTGATGTTTGTTATCTTCTGTGCGGATGACTCTGGCATTCCCCCAGTCCATAATGTGATTTTCCCTTTTACAGTGATCTGTTATAGCTGGCTTATAATTTTCCTGTTGTGCCTTTTCTTTTATTGTTTGGGTTTGTCTTGTAGCTGTCTCCTTTTCGCATTCTTTCTTATGTTCATGTTTTCTTGTGTTGAAACTCCTTCCTGTCTCCCCAATATAAGTTTTATTGCATAATTTACATGGAATCTCATATATGGTGTTGCATCTGTTGTCCGGATGTATTCTGTCTTTGGGATGAACCAGGATCTGACGGAGTGTTGTGTGTGGTTTGACAGGTGTGTTAACATTGTGTTTCCTCATTACTCTTTGAATGCGTTCAGTTATTCCCCTGATGTATGGTAATGTAACTACTCCCCTGTGTTCTTGTTTGTTAGTTTGTTTTTTCTCTTTCTTCTGTGTTTTGTTGTTCTTAACCTGTTCCACCCCTTTGGATATTGCCCATTGTGGATATTGACATGCCTTCAGTGCGTGTTGTATATGTTGTTCCTCCTGTTCTTTGTCCTGTGGATCTGTAATTATTGCTGTGCGTTCATGTAATGTTCTAACTACAGATATTTTGTGCATTATGGGGTGTTCGGAAGTCCAGTTTAAATATTGGTCGGTGTGTGTGGGTTTTCTGTGTACTTTTATTTTGATGTCCCCATCTTCTGTGTGTTGTATTTTTAAATCCAAAAATGCTATTGACTGCTCCGTTTCTTCTTCATGTGTGAATTTTATATTGCCGGTATTGTCTATGGTGTTGAGATGGTCGGTGAGTTGTTGAGTGTGTCCCCTCTTTACTTTTTCCAATATGTCGTCCACATACCGTTTCCAGAGTGTTGGTCTGTATTCCGCTGGTATTGTAGTGAGTGCTTTCTGCTCCAGATCCTCCATGAAAAAGCCAGTACAGACTGTACAGACAGTATAAGGCGTGACCGACCTGTCAAACCAGACAGGAAGGCCACGCCTTCAGAAACAGCAGCTGATAAAAGATGCGTCACCAATTAACATCCGGTGACACTCTGAGGAAGACGGAAGTTGTACGTCGAAACATGTCAGGTAAACAAACCCAAAAATTAGATGTCTGATAAAAAAGAAAAAAAAAACTAACTATATTTAATATAAGACATAATGAACGTAATCGAAAGATTAAGAAATAGTTACGGAGACGAAAGCATCAAGGAGTTTCGCCGCCTAGAGCGATTGACACGGAAACGGGCACGCTACAGGAATCACCTGAGATTCAATCTGCGCTGCCGGGATGAGGAAGTCGTACCGGCCAGCCTGAACATCAAGAACCCGATTCCAACCAGAAACGCGGAAAAGATGATCAGGAAAGTGCAGATGACTCTGGTAAAAGAACAGATACGGTGCACAACGGATAAATTAAATAATATCAACAGCGAACTACACAGAGAGACGGAAACTTTCAAACGCCGGTTTCCCCAGAACAAGGAAATGGAAATGGCAATACACGGACACTTGGCAGACATACATGAACAGGAATTCACAGAGACAAAAACCCGACAAATACGAAAACTGGACAAACTCATCGCACAGAAAAAGAAGGCAGAACCGGAGCACGCACACATCAACGACAAATGGATTCATAACATATCAAGGTACAAACTCTCACAAGCAGAACGCAGTATACTAGCAAAAGGACTCAACTACGCTGTCACATCGAACCATATACCACACGACGAATTCATTCTGGCAACTGAATTAGCATGTGAGAAAATACAGGATCACGGACAAAAAGCAGCACTAAGAAACGCAATAGCTGGTATATTGAAAACGGCCAAACCACCACCCAGTAACATCACAAAACAGGAAGCCAAAGCCATGAGAACATTAGCTAAAAATAAAGATATCACAATCCTCCCAGCAGATAAAGGCAGAACAACAGTTATTATGGACACTGATGAATATGAACGAAAAATGAATGAATTACTCAGCGACAACGCATTTGAAATATTAAAAAAAGACCCAACAGAAGACAAGAAAAAGAAACTTAAAGCACTACTAAAACCACTACTCGATGAAAATAAAATAGATAAGCAGGATTACAATCATTTAGTACCCACAGCCAATGTCATCCCCAGGATTTACGGTACACCAAAAATACACAAACCAGGAACACCATTACGCCCCATAGTAGATAGCATTGGTTCGGTCACATACAACTTATCAAAAGCACTCACCAGAATAATTAAACCATTACTAGGACTCACAGACCAACACTGCAAAAACTCCAAACATCTGGCAGAAGAACTAAAAAACATCAAAATGCAGCAAGATGAAGTTTTCATTTCACATGATGTCATATCTCTTTTCACCAGAACACCCACGGAAGCCACCATACAGATAGTACAAGACAAATTAAAAACAGACAGAACGCTCAAGAAACGCACAAACCTCACCGTACAAGACATCACTCAGCTCCTTCAATTCATCGCCACATCCACATACTTTCAGTTCAGGAATACAATCTACAGACAGAAGGAAGGTTTTGCCATGGGAGACCCACTATCAGCCATCATGTGCGGCTTTTTCATGGAGGATCTGGAGCAGAAAGCACTCACTACAATACCAGCGGAATACAGACCAACACTCTGGAAACGGTATGTGGACGACATATTGGAAAAAGTAAAGAGGGGACACACTCAACAACTCACCGACCATCTTAACACCATAGACAATACCGGCAATATAAAATTCACACATGAAGAAGAAACGGAGCAGTCAATAGCATTTTTGGATTTAAAAATACAACACACAGAAGATGGGGACATCAAAATAAAAGTACACAGAAAACCCACACACACCGACCAATATTTAAACTGGACTTCCGAACACCCCATAATGCACAAAATATCCGTAGTTAGAACATTACATGAACGCACAGCAATAATTACAGATCCACAGGACAAAGAACAGGAGGAACAACATATACAACACGCACTGAAGGCATGTCAATATCCACAATGGGCAATATCCAAAGGGGTGGAACAGGTTAAGAACAACAAAACACAGAAGAAAGAGAAAAAACAAACTAACAAACAAGAACACAGGGGAGTAGTTACATTACCATACATCAGGGGAATAACTGAACGCATTCAAAGAGTAATGAGGAAACACAATGTTAACACACCTGTCAAACCACACACAACACTCCGTCAGATCCTGGTTCATCCCAAAGACAGAATACATCCGGACAACAGATGCAACACCATATATGAGATTCCATGTAAATTATGCAATAAAACTTATATTGGGGAGACAGGAAGGAGTTTCAACACAAGAAAACATGAACATAAGAAAGAGTGCGAAAAGGAGACAGCTACAAGACAAACCCGAACAATAAAAGAAAAGGCACAACAGGAAAATTATAAGTCAGCTATAACAGATCACTGTAAAAGGGAAAATCACATTATGGACTGGGGGAATGCCAGAGTCATCCGCACAGACGATAACAAACATCAGCGCTGGATCAGGGAGGCCATAGAGATCCGTAAGCGAAGCCCGAGGACCATCAACCGGGATGAGGGAGCATACATGCTCTCCCATACCTGGAGTGACATCTTGCAGGGGACGAACAGACAGTATAAGGCGTGACCGACCTGTCAAACCAGACAGGAAGGCCACGCCTTCAGAAACAGCAGCTGATAAAAGATGCGTCACCAATTAACATCCGGTGACACTCTGAGGAAGATGGAAGTTGTACGTCGAAACATGTCAGGTAAACAAACCCAAAAATTAGATGTCTGATAAAAAAGAAAAAAGAAAAAAAAACTAACTATATTTAATATAAGACATAATGAACATAATCGAAAGATATTTATGCTAGTGTTATAAGGAAAGTAGTCTGTAGTATTTTGGTTTTGCTATTTATACTATTTGGCTGGTATACTAACTCTGCATGGGTTGTAGTGTGTGGAGAATGGTTATTTATTCTTAGTTATTATGTAAATATTCAAGGTGCCCAATTTCTCTGTCTTTTTATTTTTGTGAATTTAATAAACTGTTTATTTTTTTTTAAACTCTGTTTGACTTGTGCTCCTGGGACTACAAACATGGATGGCTCTGGTTCTGACACATGTTCTCCCCGTGTCCACGTGGGTTTCCTCCGGGTGCTCCGGTTTCCCCCAACGTCCAAAAACATGCAGGTTAGGTTAACTGATGACTCTCAATTGACCATACGTGTGAATGTGAGTGTGAATGGTTGTCTGTGTCTATGTGTCAGCCCTGTGATGACCTGGCGACTTGTCCAGGGCGTACCCCGCCTTTCACCCATAGTCAGCTGGGATAGGCTCCAGCTTGCCTGCGAACCAGTAGGACAGGATAAAGCGGCTACAGATAATGAGATGAGACCACCATACTGTTGCTCTTGAGCACAGCCCTTAACCTTCATCTCTTCAGCTGAGTCACAAATGCATCTGCCAAATTAATAAATGTAAAGCTCCAGTTGCATTTCTGTAAATCGGCTTTGTGACTATGTCTGTTATTAAAGGTCCTATGCAGTGAAGTTCAGCTGAAATAAAAATTATGAAATATCCAACCAGGTTCAATTATGTTTATTCTTTTGTGTTTATATGTGTTTTATTCTATCCGAATCTAAAAATGTATATATCATCTTTATCAATTATTAACAGATTTGATGCAACACCCTTTGCATGATTGTGTAGAGGTGGGAGGGTGAACATGTAAATATGAAATGGAGCAAGTTTAGGGTGCAAACATTACCCATTTGTCTCAGATTTATAACCACCAGTCATTTTTAAACAGGCTTGTTTCAGCAGTGAAAATGATAATTAGCCAAGCAAAAAGTTTATTTTCAATCAAGCAATTAAAAAAATGGTGTAGGAAGAATTAGCCAGGAATATTTCACCAGACAAAATGACTCTCAAAGCATGTCTGAACCAGCTGGAGAATAATGCATACACTATCAGAATACATGTTGAATTGAAATATATGACCTAGATGAATAAATCAAACAGAATTTCAATTTTAAAAAACTGATAGATTGATTTCCTTATCACTAAGATCCAGTGTTGAATATTATGAGTCTAACATGAAGTCATAATGAAAGCTGAAGCTAAGATGCTTTATTGGGTTTAGTTCAAAATGCACACCTTGATATTTAGCTAAATATGAACACATTAGCATGTCCCTTTGATCATTTTCTCAGATTTTATAACAACAGGAACAAAATTATTAATTG
This sequence comes from Neoarius graeffei, assembly GCF_027579695.1. Lineage (NCBI taxonomy): Eukaryota > Metazoa > Chordata > Actinopteri > Siluriformes > Ariidae > Neoarius > Neoarius graeffei. The sequence goes on from NC_083570.1 coordinate 2,732,208, forward strand.
TTGATCCTCAAAATGGGGATCCATTTCTATGATCAGGTTTCCAACTTAAAGCAGTGTGGAATAGGCAGGAGTAGAAATTAGAAAGGAAAGGAATGGGAAAGCTATTGCCATCCCTCTTTTCACTGCTAAATCTTTACGGCATCACAGTGTTAATTAAAACTAAAGAACACTGAATAACATTTTGAAGAAAGCAATCAAAACAATCTGGTGTGCGATGAATTGGCTCGAAATATTCCCCCAGACAGAATGACTCTGAAAGCGTGTCTGAACCAGCTGTAGAAAAAGGTATACACGATCGGATTAGCCATTGAATTTAAATATCCGCACCAAAAGAATAAATCAAACAGAATCGGAGGAACTGAATATCCTGTAAATGGATCTAAGCAATTACAGATAAAAAATGGCAACCATGAAATCAGGAAAACTCCCATGATTATGGCTAATGTTTTCGTGGCCTTCTTTTCTGACTTGCTCACACTGGCTTTTTCCTCAGCTGTCTTCACCTGTGCATTTGTGGATTGAATTGCACGAGCTTGTCTTTGTGCAGTGCGAAAGATTTTCCCATACACACAGAGCATGATTACTGCAGGGATGTAAAAGCAGAGCATAGAAAACACCACAGCTGCTGCTTTATCTTGTAAAATCATACATGCACCTTCACAAAGGAAGTTATTGTAATAAAACTCTTCATTTCCAAGAATATTGAGCCCCAGAAATATCATCCCAGACCCGATTGCTGAAGAAAAGCCCCAACACACTATGATCATTAATCTAATGGTAGTTGGAGTCATTTTACTGTGATACAGAAGTGGATGACACACAGCATAATATCGGTCTAAAGAAATAACACACAGGTTAAAAATGGATGCATTGCACAGAGTGACATCCAAACTGCTGTGAATTTTACAAAAGGTGTTTCCTAAATACCAGCAGGTTTCCACAGAGCGTATCATGCTGGGAGGCATCACTATTCCTCCTACAAGCAGATCAGCAACAGCCAGAGAGAGAATGAGGTAATTAGTTGATGTGTGTAATTGTCTGAAATGTACAACAGTTATAATCACAAGAAGGTTTCCAAATACAGTGAGAAGAGAAGAAGTGCTAAAGAGGATGTAGAGCAAAACCCGAACTTGTAAAGGATAATCAATCTTCAAACACGAGGTGTTAAGTGAAGTGAAACAAAGTGAAGGCTCCTCCGATAAATCCAAACTGATGATATTGTCCATCGACTGCTTTCACAATGTCATCCAGATCTGAGAAAATTAATAAGGTAATGAGGGAATAATAATAATAATAATAATAATAATAATAATAATAATAATAATAATCCAATGACCATGATGTATTGCTTTTATAAAAAACCTTGCAAATGTATTACATTCTAAACAATCCTTTTTTTTTTTAAATAATCCTTCATACCTCTCCATGCACCAGGTATGTGAACTAAACCAAGGAGAAGAAATTTTTAATTTATAGTCTGTCTTATCCAATAGCAGTATGCCAGATTAATCCCTGGTGGTAAATGATGAAACAGAATTATTCACTGATTTATTCCATTTATTTCAATTTTTAAAATCATGGGAAAAGAGTTCAAAATATAATGCTATATCATTGTGACCCATTCTAGAACTTTAAAAGTTATGTGGTTTCATCCACTTTAGGCAGATTACACATGCACTGTCTTGAGTAAAACACAAAATAGACACAAACACACAGTGGTGCTTGAAAGTTTGTGAACCCTTTAGAATTTTCTATATTTCTGCACAAATATGACCTAAAACATCATCAGATTTTCACACAGGTCCTAAAAGTAGATAAAGAGAACCCAGTTATTATTAGAGAACTAATAATAAAGAGAACCCAAAAATATTATACTTGGTCATTTATTTATTGAGGAAAATGATCTGATATTACATATCTGTGTGTGGCAAAAGTATGTAAACCTCTAGGATTAGCAGGTAATTTGAAGGTGAAATTAGAGACAGGTGTTTTCAATCAATGGGATGACAATCAGGTGTGAGTGGGCACCCTGTTTTATTTAAATAACAGGGATCTATCAAAGTCTGATCTTCACAGCACATGTTTGTGGAAGTGTATCACAGCATGAACAAAGGAGATTTCTGAGGACCTCAGAAAAAGCGTTGTTGATGCTCATCAGGCTGGAAAAGGTTACAAAACCATCTCTAAAGGGTTTGGACTCCACCAATCCACAGTCAGACAGATTGTGTACAAATGGAGGAAATTCAAGACCATTGTTAGCCTCCCCAGGAGTGGTCGACCAACAAGGATCACTCCAAGAGCAAGGCGTGTAATAGTCAGCGAGGTCACAAAGGACCCCGGGGTAGCTTCTAAGCAACTGAAGGCCTCTCTCACATTGGCTAATGTTAATGTTCATGAGTCCACCATCAGGAGGACACTGAACAACAATGGTGTGCATGGCAGGGTTCCAAGGAGAAAGCCACTGCTCTCCAAAAAGAACATTGCTGCTTATCTGCTGTTTGCGAAAGATTATGTGGACAAGCCAGAAGGCTGTTGGAAAAATGTTTTGTGGACAGATAAGACCAAAATAGAACTTTTTGGTTTAAATGAGAAGTGATATGTTTGGAGAAAGGAAAACACTGCATTCCAGCGTAAGAACCTTATCCCATCTGTGAAACATGGTGATGGTAGTATCATGGTTTGGGCCTGTTTTGCTGCATCTGGGCCAGGATGGCTTGCCATCATTGATGGAACAATGAATTCTGAATTATACCAGCAAATTCTAAAGGGAAATGTCAGGACATCTGTCCATGAACTGAATCTCAAGAGAAGGTGGGTCATGCAGCAAGACAATGACCCTAAGCACACAAGTCGTTCTACCAAAGAATGGTTAAAGAAGAATAAAGTTAATGTTTTGGAATGGCCAAGTCAAAGTCCTGACCTTAATCCAATGGAAATGTTGTGGAAGGACCTGAAGTGAGCAGTTCATGTATGAATCCCACCAACATCCCAGAGTTGAAGCTGTTCTGTACGGAGGAACGGGCTAAAATTCCTCCAAGCCTGTGTGCAGGACTGATCAACAGTTACCGGAAATGTTTAGTTACAGTTATTGCTGCACAAGGGGGTCACACCAGTTACTGAAAGCAAAGGTTCATATACTTTTGCCACTCACAGATATGTAATATTGGATCATTTACTTCAATAAATAAATGACCAAGTATAATATTTTTGTCTCATTTGTTTAACTCGGTTCTCTTTATCTACTTTTCGGGACTTGTATGAAAATCTGATGATGTTTTGGGTCATATTATGCAGAAATATAGAAAATTTTAAAGGGTTCACAAACTTTCATGCACCACTGTATGATATAATTTAAGCTCTGTGATGACCTATGAACCCAATTTTCCTTTTGTCCTGGTGTTTACAGCTCATGTTTGTCTGGTGTCCATCAGGCATGCTGGCAGGTCCACAAGACAGAGTGGCAAGTCCATGATTCAGGTGAGACTTCAAAGACTGAAGTTCCAGATTTTTAGTAACACTTCAGTGACTAAAAGACATGGAAGTTCAGTCTGTGCTTGAAAACAAACAGTCACATGAAATTCCATCACCAATATGATGGCTTCAGGGTTTCCTTCAACAGATGTATTCTTCTGAGTGAGCTATATTTTCACAACCTGGCAGATACTAAGCCCAACGAGGGGGGCTCAGGTGCATTTTCTCAGGCATTATCAGGAGAGTGAGTCAAAAACTTAGTGTTTCAGAGTACATGGATGACGAGGAGTGGTCCCCTCATCTCTCCTCCAAACTATCACTCCTGAAAATCTTCCATTTATCAACTCCTTTGTCAACCCCTGCTTATCCTCTGGATATTTTCCCTCAATTTTTCAAATGGGCCTACATCACCCCTCTGTTGAAAATAAAACAAAACTCCCTTTACTCCTCTGTCATCTAGATCTACCACCCAGTTTATTTTCCCCCCCTTCCGATCAAAGATGCTTGAATGTGCTGTTGCTAACCAACTTTCCTCTTTTCTCTCTCAGAACAACCTCCTGGATCCTAACCAGTCTGATTTCCAAGCTGGACACTCAACAAAACTGCACATTTCTCCATCAGTGAGGCACTTCATGCAGCAAGTGTCACCTCCTTCTCCTCTGTCCTGATCCTCCTAGATGTTTCAGCTACATTTAACAATGTTGAGCACCATATCCTCCTGTCATATCTATCAGCTCTGGGGATCTGCAGGACAGGCCTGGATTGGTTCAACTCCTGTACCTCTGGTCACTCCTTCCAGGTTACCTGGTCTGGTACTGTATCAGTACTATGGTCACTTATCACTGTTGTCCCTCAAGGTTCAGTCCTTGGTCCACTTCTCTTGTCCCTCTACACCCAGTCTCTTGGACAATTATCTCTGCTCATGGTCTATCCTACCACTGCTATGCTGGTGGCACTCAATTTTTTCTCTCTTTTCCTCCATCTGACACACAGGTCTCTGCTTGCATCTCTGCTTACCTGCATGACATACAGAACTTGATGGACAAATATCACCTGAAGGTCAACTCAGGCAAGATGGAGGTGATCTACATTCCCACTCCATTCTCTCCACCCCCAGACTTCGTCATCTCTCTGGAGGACATCTCTATGTCACCTTCACCCAGTGTGAAGAACCTAGGGGTGGTGTTCACTGACAGACTTTCCCCCTCAGCAGACAAAGCTGCAGTGATCCAGACATGTAGATTTCTCTTCTACAACATCTGAATTATCTACCCCTTCCTCACCACCCACTCTACTCAGCTCCTGGTCCAAGTGCTGATCCTCTCACACTTGTACTACTGCAACTACCTCTTTGCTAGCCTTCCAGCATCTGCCATCAGGTTCCTGCAGCTCATCCAGAACACTGCAGCCTGCCTGGTCTACAACCTCCCTCATTCCTCCCACATTACCATTCTGTGTACCACCCTTTAATGGCTACCTGTCACAGCTTAAATCAAATTTAAGACATAGGTGCTAGGTTACCAGGCAGTCAAGGGGTCAGGTCCAGCATACATCCAGAGGCTGATCCAACTCTACACACTAGCCAGAACCCTATGCTCTGCTCCTCCTCTCTGCTCCTCCCCAACCCACTCAAGTCTCTCCTGACTCCCCACTGGTGACCTTCACACTGTGGTTAGAACTGTTGACTCCCTGACCACCTTCAAGTGCAGACTGAAGATTCACCTCTTCAGGCTGCAACTCTGCCCTGCTTCCCTATCCACTGTGTAATCACATAGCTGTCTTGGCCAACCCAGGCTGTGTACTGTCGAGCCTGTTGTTAGCCATTGGGGTTTTCTCATCTCATCTCATTATCTCTAGCCGCTTTATCCTTCTACAGGGTCGCAGGCAAGCTGGAGCCTATCCCAGCTGACTACGGGCGAAAGGCGGGGTACACCCTGGACAAGTCGCCAGGTCATCACAGGGCCCATTGGGGTTTTATTTTTCTTTATTCAGTTGTACTTTGTCAGCTTATTTGTATCAATGAATTGTTTTTTTTTTCCCTTTGCTGATTGCTGATTCTTCATACTTCAACAGAATGTTACACTAAGTGTTATTCTGTCACATGTTCAGTTGGCACTAGAAATTCCTTGTCTTGAAGTTCAGCACTTCTTGTACCTGACTTTTGCAATTGTTGTACATCACTCTGGATAAGAGTGTCTGATAAATGCCTGAAATGTAATGGTTTAAACCCTACAACACCCAGAGAGAGTGTACACCTGTTGAAATACTCAAAAGTGGGATTTTATTCATTAAATTCTACAGGGGAATATTTCCTCGCTAATGTCACAATGGTGGCTCAGCAGATATGGCTATGTATTACTGAATCTTAAGGTTGTAAGTTTGAATCCTGGTACCACCATACTGTTGCTCTTGAGCACAGAACTTAACCTTCATCTTTTCAGCTGAGTCACAAATGCATCTGCCAAATTAATAAATGTAAATCTCCAGTTCTGTTTCTGTAAATCGGCTTTGTGACTATGTCTGTTATTAAAGGCCCTGTGCAGTGAAGTTCAGCTGAAATAAAAATTATGAAATATCCAACCAGGTTCAATTATGTTTATTCTTTTGTGTTTATATGTGTTTTATTCTACCCAAATCATACAATGTATATATCATCATCAATTATTAACAGATTTGATGCAACACCCTTTGCATGATTGTGCAGAGGTGGGAGGGTGAACATGTAAATATGGAATGGAGCAAGTTTAGGCTGCAAACATTACCCATTTGCCTCAGATTTATAACCACCAGTCATTTTTAAACAGGTTTGTTTCAGCAGTGAAAATGATAATTAGCCAAGCAAAAAAATTATTTTCAATCAAGCAATTAAAAAAATGGTGTAGGAAGAATCAGCCAGGAATATTTCACCAGACAAAATGACTCTAAAAGCATGTCTGAACCAGCTGTAGAATAATGCATACACTATCAGAATACATGTTGAATTGAAATATCTGACCTAGATGAATAAATCAAACAGAATTTCAATTTTAAAAAACTGATAGATTGATTTCCTCATCACTAAGATCCAGTGTTGAATAAGAACTGTTGACTCCCTGACCACCTTCATGCTGTCTTCAGTGCAGACTGAAGATTCACCTCTTCAGGCTGCACCTCTCCCCTGCTTCTCTGCCCACTGTGTCATCACATAATCACTTGATTCACCCAGGCTGTGTACTGTCCAGCCTGATGTTAGCCATTGGGGTTTTATTTTTCTCTATTGAGTTGTACTTTGTCAGCTCATTTTTATGGTTGAATTGTTTTGTTTTCCTTGGCTGATTGCTGATACTTCAACAAAATATTATACTAAGTGTTATTCTGTCACTTGTTCAGTTGGCACTAGAAATGTCTTCTCTAGAAGTTCAGCACTTCTTGTACCTGACTTTTGATGAAATATCCAGGTATATCCAGGTATTTTTCCTTGCTAATGTCACAGTGGTGGCTCAGCAGATATGACTATGTATTACTGAATCTTAAGGTTGTACACTTGAATCCTGGTACCACCATGCTGTTGCACTTGAACTCTTGAGCAAGGCCCTTAATCTTCAACTATTCGGCTCAATCACAAGGTGCTTCTTGAAAAATGCATCTGCCAAATTAATTAATGGAAGTCTCCAGCTGTATTTCTGTAAATCCACCTTGTCTGTTATTAAAGGTCCTATGCAGTGAAGTTCAGCTGAAATAAAAATTATGAAATATCCAACCAGGTTGAATTATATTTATTCTTTTGTGTTTATATGTGTTTTATTCTACGCAAATCATACGATGTATATATCATCTTCATCTATCATCTTCATCAATTATTAACAGAGTTGATGCAACACCGTTTGCATGATTGTGCAGAGGTGGGAGGGTGAACATGTAAATATGGAATGGAGCAAGTTTAGGCTGCAAACATTACCCATTTGCCTCAGATTTATAACCACCAGTCATTTTTAAACAGGTTTGTTTCAGCAGTGAAAATGATAATTAGCCAAGCAAAAAGTTTATTTTCAATCAAGCAATTAAAAAGAAATGGTGTAAGAAGAATCAGCCAGGAATATTTCACCAAACAAAATGACTCTAAAAGCATGTCTGAACCAGCTGGAGAAAAATGCACATACTATCGGAATACTGTACATGTTGAATTGAAATATCTGACCCAGATGAATAAATCAAACAGAATTTCAATTTAAAAAAAAAATGATAGATTGATTTTCTCATCACTAAGATCCAGTGAGGAATATTATGAGTCTAGCATGAAGTCATAATGAAAGCTGAAGTAAGGAGGCTTTACTGGGTTGATTTCAAAATGCACATCTTGATATTTAGCTAAATATTAATCTCAGATTTTATAACAACAAAAACAAAATTATTGATCGTCAAAAGGGGGATCCATTTTCATGATCAGGTTTCAGACTTAAAGTAGTGTGGAATAGGCAGGAGTAGAAATAAGAAAGAAAAGGAATGGGAAAGCTATTGCCATCCCCCTTTTCACTGCTAAATCTTTGTGCCATTTTATTTCATGACAGTGTTAATTAAAACTAAAGAACATTGGCTTTCAGCTTGAAAAATGCAATCAAAACAATCTCATGTCTGATGAATTGGCTCGAAATATTCCCCCAGACAGAATGACTCTGAAAGCGTGTCTGAACCAGCTGTAGAAAAAGGCATAGACTATCGGATTACACATTGAATTGAAATAGCCAACCCAGAGGAATAAATCAAACAGAACTGGAGGAATTGAATGTCCTGTAAATAGATCTAAGCAGTTACAGATAAAAAACGGTACCCATGAAGTCAGAAAAACTCCCATGATGAGGGCTAATGTTTTTGTGGCCTTCTTTTCTGACTTGCTCACACTGGCTTTTTCTTTGGCTGTCTTCATCTGTGCATTTGTGGATTGAATTGCACGAGCTTGTCTTTGTGCAGTGCGAAAGATTTTCCCATACACACAGAGCATGATTACTGCAGGGATGTAAAAGTAGATCATAGGAAACACCACAGCTGCTGATTTAGCTTGTAAAATGATACATGCACCTTCACAAAGGAAGTGATTGTGATAAAAGTCGTCATTTTCAAGAATATTGAGCTCCAGATACATAATCCCAAACCCGAGTGCAGCAGAAAAGCCCCAACACACTATGATCATTAATCTAACGGTAGTCAGAGTCATTTTACTGTGATACAGAAGCGGATGACACACAGCATAATATCGGTCTAAAGAAATAATACACAGGTTAAAAATGGAGGCAGTGCACACAGTGACATCCAAACTGCTGTGAATTTTACAAAAGGTGTTTCCTAAATACCAGCAGGTTTCCACAGAGCGTATCATGCTGGGAGGCATCACTATTCCTCCTACAAGCAGATCAGAAACAGCCAGAGAGAGAATGAGGTAATTAGTTGATGTGTGTAATTGTCTGAAATGTACAACAGTTATAATCACAAGAAGGTTTCCAAATACAGTGAGAAGAGAAGAAGTGCTAAAGAGGATGTAGAGCAAAACCCGGACTTGTAAAGGATAATCAATCTTCAAACACGAGGTATTAAGTGAACTGAAACAAAGTAAAGGCTCCTCCGATAAATCCAAACTGATGATATCGTCCATTGACTGCTTTCACAATGTCTTGCAGATCTGAGAAAATTAACAAGGTAATGAGATAATGAGTCATATTCATCAAAGGACCATGATGTATTGCTTTTATAAAAACTTGCAAATATATTACATTCTAAACAATCCTTTTTTTTAAGAATCCTTCTTACCACTCCATGCATCATGTATGTGAACTAAGGAGAAGAAATTCTGAATTTATAGTCTGTCTTAGCCGATAGTAGTACGCCAGATTAATCCCTGGTGGTGAATGATGAAACTGAATGATTCACTAACTTATTCCATTTGTTTCCATTTTTAAAACCATGGGAATTAGGTTCAGAACATGATATCATAATGTTGTGATCCAGTCCGTAACTTTAAAATTTATGTGGTTTCATTCACTGTTGTCTCACTTGAGCCAGATTACACATGCTCTGCCTAGAGTAAAACACAGACCAAAAATAAAAATACAATCCACCAGCCATATTTTTAAACACCTGAAAATTCTTTTAACCAATTTTCTTTTTCTCCAATTTATGTTTGTCCATCCCCAACAACTAGCTTATGCTGCATTTGTGGTGGTAATTTGCAAGTTGTACTGTTATTTCTCACCTCACCATATCTGGTGAACGAAGTGGAAGAAAAAAAAAACCCAGCTGTCTCCATGGAAGTGTGTCTTTTGTTTGCTCTGTTAGAGTATGCAAAACTCATAAAATATTTACAACATTTGTCAAATGCCCTTATCCAAGTCAAGTCAGTTTATTTATATTGCGCTTTCAACAACAGACATTGTCTCAAAGTAGCTTTACAGAAAATTAAAGACTTTAAATATATGAGCTAATTTTCTCATTCTCATCTCCTCTAGCCGCTTTATCCTGTTCTATAGGGTCGCAGGCAAGCTGGAGCCTATCCCAGCTGACTACGGGCAAAAGGCAGGGTACACCCTGGACAAATCACCAGGTCATCACAGGGCTGACACAGACACAGACAACCATTCACACTCACATTCACACCTACGGTCAATTTATGCCGCTTTTCCACTACAAACGCGGCTGAGTCGTGCCGTGCTGAGTCGAGCTGAGCGGGGCTGTTGGAGTTGCATTTCGACTACAACCGCGCTGAACCGTGCTGGCTGGAAGTGGGTGGACACATTGGGTGGAGTTAGCGAAAGTAGGTGGACGTCACGTGATGTCGTTAAGCAGCGCAAACAGTGACATCAGTGACACTGGCGGAACAAGTCAGAGCCGGGCCGGGGCAAATGACCGGGCCCTTTATTAAAGCTTATCATAACATCATTTTAGGCTACAAAATGTCCGCAACTGCGGTGTTTACCAATTTCAACACTACCGGGTGCAACTATGTTATTTAGTACATCAAGTCCTTCAAACGAACATGTAACTCAGAAACAAAAAACATTAGGATACTGTACATGGCTCATAATAAAACATCAATAGCCTATACTGCGCACATTATTTGAAGGGCATACGAATGAGCGCTCAGAGGTTGCAACGGTGACAGGAAGAGTCAGAAATAAAAGGAGGGCGGTGCAAACCTCACTGAATGCACTGTGTTTACCAATTTCAACACTACGGGGTGCAACTATGTTATTTTGTACATTAAGTCCTTCAAACGAACATGTAACTCAGAAACAAAAAAACATTAGGTGACATACTGTACATGGCTCATAATAAAACATCAATAGCCTACTGCGCGCATTATTTGAAGGGCATACGACGAGCCTTGCGCTCCACAAAACTCGTCCACGATGCTCTGTATGTCACTGATTCAGTGAGCTTTTAAGCAGTAGTCTCACGACCCGAATAGTAAACAATAAACATGGAGGACATGGAGTCGTTAGTGTTGCTGGTCTTGGTGCTGTGGCTTGTTGTCACCGACAACGCCAACAGATACTGGCAAGAGCGTATAGATGAGGCGAGGCGCATAAGGCTTCAGAAATTCTCGTAATTCGTAATTATTATTCTTCCGGGTTTGCGGTGTTTACAGATCCCAGCGTGCTCGCGGGGCGTGTGAGGACACGCCTCCTCACCAATCAGTGCACAGGGGAGTGTCTGCTCACGCCCCCAACCTCACTCGGCACGGTTTGGCTCGCTTCAGCCCCACTCCAAAACGATGCGAGTTTTAGGGGCTAAGCAGGGCTGAAGCGAGCTGAGTCGTGCTGGTTTTTGGTAGTCGAAACGCGAGCCATGTCGGGCTGAAGTGAGCTGAAAAAGGGCCATTAGAGTCACCAGTTAACCTAACCTACATGTCTTTGGACTGTGGGGGGAAAACGGAGCACCCAGAGGAAACCCATGCGCACACAGGGAGAACATGCAAACTCCTCACAGAAAGGCCCTCGCCGGCCACAGGGCTCGAACCTGGACCTTCTTGCTGGGAGGCAACAGCGCTAACCACTACACCACCATGCCGTCCTGAGCTAAATTTCCTCTCTAATAAATTTATCCCTGATGAGCAAGCCTGAGGTAATGGTAGCAAGGAAAAACTCCCTCGGATGACATGAGGAAGAAACTTTGAGTGGAACCAGACTCAAAAGGGAACCCATCCTGATCTGGGTGATAACGGATAGCGTAATTATAAATAACTTGCTTCTATAACTGTGTCCTATCAAGTCAAAGTACAACTGTGTAACCATCACTGCAAAAAAAAAAATGAATTGGAGGAGAAAAAGACTTAATACTAGTGAAATTATCGTGCTGCACGATAATTGTTTTCAAACAAAGACTGAAGTCCAACCTCTTTACCAAGCACTTGAGTGAATGCTAAACCTAATTGAGGGCAAAATTGAGGGGAAATAAATTGTATTGTTTTAATATACTGTATGTACTCCCAAACAAACATGTCATTCACAGAGTTTTAGCTTAATAGGAGTTTTGAATCATTGTTCATTTGTACTACAGTGACAGCACATTTTTCAACAGTTACTAAATAACACCTCAGCAAGTTTCCCTTGTTAAATGTGTGCTACAGTGGTGCTTGAAAGTTTGTGAACCCTTTAGAATTTTCTATATTTCTGAATAAATGTGACCTAAAACATCATCAGATTTTACACAAGTCCAAAAAGTAGATAAAGAGAACCCAGTTAAACAAATTAGACAAAAATATTATACTTGGTCATTTATTTATTGAGGAAAATGATCCAATATTACATATCTGTGAGTGGCAAAAGTATGTGAACCTCTAGGATTAGCAGTTAATTTGAAGGTGAAATTAGAGTCAGGTGTTCTCAATCAATGGGATGACAATCAGGTGTGAGTGGGCACCCTGTTTTATTTAAAGAACAGGGATCTATCAAAGTCTGATCTTCACAACACATGTTTGTGGAAGTGTATCATGGCATGGACAAAGGAGATTTCTGCGGACCTCAGAAAAAGCATTGTTGATGCTCATCAGGCTGGAAAAGGTTACAAAACCATCTCTAAAGAGTTTGGGCTCCCCGCAGTGCCAGCACACCGGCCCAGGCTCTCTCTCTGCACCGGTGTTCCGGATATCACTCACCTGAAGGGGGGGAAGACACAGACACGGAAGTAGGAAATGGTAGGACACTGCGGGTGCAGCAGGCCGGCTGGGGTGGAGCCAGCCCCCACCTCCGTGGTGGGGGAATGGGGCGAGGGAGAGGAACAGAAGGGGAGCGAGAGGGAGAGGGGAGGGGAGAAGGGGAGACACACTGTCCTGCCATTGGAATGGCCGCCATATGGTCCTCCGCCAGCTCAATGGCCTGATCCAGCGACGCCGGGCGATGGCACTGGACCCACTCCGTGGTTCCTTCTGGAAGTCGAGTGACGAACTGCTCCAGCGCCACCAGATTGATGATCTCCTCTGCATCGCGGTTGTCGGCCCTCAGCCACAGGCGGCAGGTGTCCCGGAGTTGCTGGCCAAACTTGAATGGCCAGCCGACCTCCTCCAGGCACAGTGTGCGGAAGCACTGCCACTGCTGCTCCGGAGTGCGACCCATGCGCTGGAGGACGGCCCTGTGGAGGTCCGTGTAGACCAGCCAGCTGTCGGCAGGGAGCTGTAGTGCGGCCAGCTGCACCTCGCCTGTGAGCAGGGGGAGGAGGCACGCTGTGCGCTGTTCCACCGGCCAACCCCACACCTCTGCTGCCTGCTCAAAGAGAGCAAGGAAGGCCTCAGGGTCGTCGTACGGGCCCATCTTCGTTAGGGTGAGGTGGGAAGGGCCCGCGGTGGTGGAGGTGGTGGACCCCGCTGACACAAGTAGGTGCCGGAATGCCTGAAGATCTTCCTGCTGCGCCAGCACCAGGGCCTCGAACCTTTGTTCCTGTTCTTTCCAGAGGGCGACCAGTGCCTGGTGCTGGCTCTGTTGGGCCGTGGCGAGGGCCTGGATCAGGTCCTTGAAGGGGGAGGACTCCATGGGGTTGTCCTCTCCTGCGCTCCGTCCCGGGTTTCGGCACCACTGTAACAAGTGTCTAAGTGGGTGGAGCACAGAAGCACGGCAGGCCAGAACTGAGTTCTCAACAGACTCCTTTATTACAGCGTTTCAGCTTACTATTTCTCTCACACGCACGCATGCACGCATATCAATATCAAGATTGGGGAGAAGCCCCCTTCCTCCACTCTCCCTCTCCTCTTATAGGGTGCGGTCACTGGGGAAGACACACAAACACAGGTTAATTCCCATCAGGTGCAGTGATTCCGCCACTTACCTTCCCTGACTCCACCCTCCATTCACAGACTGATGCTTGACCATGCCCCGGCTGCCACAACTGCATTCCAGCATAAGAACTTTATCCCATCTGTGAAACATGGTGGTGGTAGTATCATGGTTTGGGCCTGTTTTGCTGCATCTGGGCCAGGACGGCTTGCCATCATTGATGGAACAATGAATTCTGAATTATACCAGCAAATTCTAAAGGAAAATGTCAGGACATCTGTCCATGAACTGAATCTCAAGAGAAGGTGGGTCATGCAGCAAGACAACGACCCTAAGCACACAAGTCGTTCTACCAAAGAATGGTTAAAGAAGAATAAAGTGAATGTTTTGGAATGGCCAAGTCAAAGTCCTGACCTTAATCCAATGGAAATGTTGTGAAAGGACCTGAAGCGAGCAGTTCATGTGAGGAAACCCACCAACATCCCAGAGTTGAAGCTGTTCTGTACAGAGGAACGGGCTAAAATTCCTCCAAGCCGGTGTGCAGGACTGATCAAAAGTTACCAGAAACATTTAGTTGCAATTATTGCAATCACACCAGATACTGAAAGCAAAGGTTCACATATTTTTGCCACTCACAGATATGTAATATTGGATCATTTTCCTCAATAAATAAATGACCAAGTATAATATTTTTGTCTCATTTGTTTAACTGGGTTCTCTTTATCTATTTTTAGGACTTGTGTGAAAATCTGATGATGTTTTAGGTCATATTTATGCAGAAATATAGAAAATTCTAAAGGGTTCACAAACTTTCATGCACCACTGTAAATACTTTACATATAATTACTGGAATACTATAATTAAACGATTACAGATTCTGCAGTTGTTGGGGTGATAAGGTGTGGTTTAAACCTTCAAAAACCTACAGAGGGTGTGGGCCTGTATATTCACAATTTCAACATTATACACAGGTGCTTTTGCTTGCTAATGTCACATCGGTTTTGATCGTTAGGATGTACTGTATGCCTAGGGCAGTACGAGCTCAGCAGACTGAGTTGTGAATTATATGGTTGTGAGTTTGAATCCTGGTACCACCAAGCTGTCAGGCTTTGGTCTGTGAGCAAGGACATTAACCCTCCTCTATTCAGCTCAATTATGACAAGTTATGATAAATACAAAATAATAAATCTTCAGCTAGAGTTCCATAAATAGCCTTTGTGAAAATATATAAACAATTAATTTCCACTTAAAAAAATGATGAAACATCACACCCAGCTTGTATTACTCTTTATTGTGATTTTACATTATTATCTGCAAAACATACTACATATTACCTTTGCATGTTTGTACAGCCGATTATATCTTTTTGCCTCAGATGTTTAAATACCTGACAGATTTGTTTCACCTGTGAAAATGATAATTAGCCAAACAAAAAGTTTCATTTAAAACAAGCAATTGTAAAAAAATGGTGTGTGAAGAAGAAGCCAGGAATACTTCACCAGACAAAATGACTTTAAATGCATGTCTGAACCAGCTGTAGAAAAATGCATACACTATCGGATTGCATGCTGAATTGAAATATGACACCCAGAGTAATACATCATACACAACTGAAGGAACTGAATATCCTGTAAATGGATCTAAGCAATTACAGATAAAAAATGGCAACCATGAAATCAGGAAAACTCCCATGATTATGGCTAATGTTTTTGTGGCCTTCTTTTCTGACTTGCTCACACTGGCTTTTCCCTCAGCTGTCTTCATCTGTGCATTTGTGGATTGAATTGCATGAGCTTGTCTTCGTGCAGTGCGAAAGATTTTCCCATACACACAGAGCATGATTACTGCAGGGATGTAAAAGCAGAACATAGGAAACACCACAGCTGCGGCTTTAGCTTGAAAAATCATGCATGCACCTTCACAAAGGAAGTTATTGTAATAAAACTCTTCATTTCCAAGAATATTGAGCTCCAGAAATATCATCCCAAACCCGAGTGCTGCAGAAAAGCCCCAACACACTATGATCATTAATCTAACAGTATTAGGAGTAATTTTACTGTGATACAGAAGCGGATGACACACAGCATAATATCGGTCTAAAGAAATAACACACAGGTTAAAAATGGATGCAGTGCTCACAGTGACATCCAAACTGTTGTGTATTTTACAAAAGGTGTTTCCTAAATACCAGCAGGTTTCCACAGAGCGTATCATGCTGGGAGGCATCACTATTCCTCCTACAAGCAGATCAGAAACAGCCAGAGAGAGAATGAGGTAATTAGTTGATGTGCGTAATTGTCTGAAATGTACAACAGTTATAATCACAAGCAGGTTTCCAAATACAGTGAGAAGAGAAGAAGTGCTAAAGAGGATGTAGAGCAAAACCCGGACTTGCACAGGATAATCAATCTTCAAACACGAGGTGTTAAATGAACTGAAACAAAGTGAAGGCTCCTCTGATAAATCCAAACTGATGATATCGTCCATCTACAGATTTCACAATGTCTTCCAGATCTGGAGAAAATTAATATCAAGGTAAAACTGTGCTATTACCACATCATTCACATAATATAATAAATCGCATTATATCATACAGTCCAACAACTTTGACAGATGTATTATACGTAAGCACTCTAATAGTGTAGAATGCGACTGACTGCATTTATAATTCATCATACCTCACTGTGTACCATGTAGAGGAAAGTTAACAAAAGAAAAGAACATCTGCATTTATAGTCCATCTTAGCCAATCGTCTGTCAAATGAATCCCTGATGGGACATGATAGAGGAAGAAGAACAAAAAACAGCTCAGCAAACAAAATTAATTGAAGAATCAATCTCTCTCTTTCTCACTCACTCACTCACTCACTTACACACACACACACACATACACACATACACACAGGGTGTAATGTAGTGAGTTGAGGACAGACACAAATGCATCAATTCACAGTTGAATTTACTCGGGAAAATCCAGAAATCAGTGTCAGAATTCATAGTGGTGCTCAAAACACAGGCAGACTGGGTGATCACCAGGATATTCCCAATTCTAAAGCAAGTAACAGGCAAAGGTCTAGGAAACTAGGAATCACAGTGGAACACTGAAACCCAGGCTTGGACTTAATGGGAGAAATACACAGTCATACACAGTCTTCCCATATCAATACCTGTATTCCCACACTAATATCTCTGTAACAGAAGTTGAGCTTAATGGAAGTCTTCAAGTGTGCTTTAAAGTGTTCTATTTTGAATTTCTTTGCTACTAGTAAGGTAGGATTGAGACCTTTGTGTACTATCTACTTGACTCAGTTAGATCTAGATTCTTGCCACTAGTATTGTTGAAGGGGCAGTGCAGGGGTTAGCACTGTCACCTCACACCAAGAAGGTTCCGGGTTCAAACCTCATAGCCAACTGGGGCCCTTCTGTATAGAGTTTGCATGTTCTCCCTGTGTATGCATGGGTTTCCTCCAGGTGCTCCGGTTTACCCCACTGTCCAAAGACACGTGGTTAGGTTAACTGGCTACTCTAAACTGCCCATGTGTGTGAATGGTTGAGAGGAGAAATCCTATATAATAATGCAGCAAAAGGCAAACGGAAAACACTACTGTAATTCTTCCCTAGAAACTTTGATGGCTGCAGTTGTCTGAGTGGCCATGACACTGTAGTGATATGATAGATAGATAGATAGATAGATAGATAGATAGATAGATAGATAGATAGATAGATAGATATCAGTATCATCTTCATTTTTATTGTACTGTCGGTTTCCTTTTTGTACTTTCCACTTTCGCTTTCCTTTTTCCGTTTTTTTCTTTTTTCGGAAGAACGCTGAGACCAGAAGCTTTCTTTTTCTTTTTTTCTCCTCCTGCGTAAAGACCACAAGCGGAGGCCATCCGCATCAGATCTGCTTTAATATCGACAGATCTTCGATTAAGGTACGTGAATCCTTTCATTATTGAACACCTTCAGCCTGTTCAGTGTGCTGAGTGCAGGATGTTTAGTCATTCTTCCTCCGTCGCTAGCAATAGCTTTATTTGTGATAAGTGCAGATTAGTTAGCTCTCTGACGGAGAAGATTACAGTGCTAGAAGCGCATGTCCAGACTTTAGAAAAGGCCAGTGAATGTGAGAACAGTGTAGTTTCTGTAGAGGAAAGTCTGGATGCCTGAGGTGGAGTTAGTAATCCCCCAACTCCAGCATTAGAGCTCTTACAGCGGGGCGAATGGGTGACGGCTCGGCGGCATAAGCATAGAGCCAAAGCTACCGCTGAGGCTCGCCCACTGGAGCACCACTCCTCTCTGTGTCACGTGTCGAACAGGTTTGCTCTCTTTAGTGATGCACCCACTGAGAAACCTGAAAAAAGCTCTGGTTATAGGGGACTCTATCATACGGCACGTGAAATTAGCTCAGCCTTTAGGTCCACCAGCAGCTTTAGTCAGGTGTATACCAGGAGCCAGGGTGCCAGACATAACAGGCAATCTTATAGGGTCCTAGGCAAGCACAGGTTCTCAAAGATAGTTATCCATGCAGGAGCTAATGATATATGCCTTCGTCAGTCTGAGGTTATTAAGAGTAACTTTGTAGAGGTGTTTAAATTAGCAAAGGTGATGTCCGATGCTGTAGTATGCTCTGGCCCCATCCCAATGCAGCATAGCGATATAGCTTACAGCAGGTTATGGTCGCTGAACTGCTGGCTGTCCAGGTGGTACTCTGAAAACAGTGTGGGCTTTATAGATAATTGGGCTAATTTTGAGGGCACTGCTGGCCTGTTAGGGCGGGACGGGATCCATCCCACTCGGGAAGGTGCTGCTCTCATTTCCTGCAGCATAGGTCATAGTCTCAGAACAGGCCTAGTTAATTCCTGACAATCCAGAGCCAAGGCCAGGGAGCAGATGAACAGGCTAAACTGACTGTCTGCTAGCTGCACAGAGTCGTCACTCAGGGTCCACTACATCGAGACTGTGTCTGTTCCCTGAGCTAAACAAAATGGTAGAAATATTCAGAGAGTTTTTTTCCAGTAACCTAATCAGTATAAAATTAGATCATACTGACTGTACAGCTGCTGCCAGCACCTTTGATCTAAAAGTGGGCCTATTAAATATTAGATCTCTTACATCTAAAGCGCTAATGGTTAATGAACTCATTACTGATCAGGAGTTTAATGTACTGTGTTTAACTGAAACATGGATTAAGCCAAATGAATATATAGCATTAAATGAAGCGAGTCCTCCTGGATACAGTTATATACACCAGCCTCGTCTAACTGGCAGAGGAGGAGGCGTTATGGTTATTTATAATGATTATCTAGGTGTAACACAAAAACCTGGTTATAAATTTAATACATTTGAAGTTCTTCATACTCATATAATGTATGTAGCCTCAAAAAATAAGTCTACCCAGTTAATTCCATTACTTATTATTTACAGGCCATATTCTGAGTTTCTTTCTGAATTTGCAGATTTTATCTCAGATCTGGTTATTTCCTTAGACAAAACTTTAGTTGTCGGAGATTTTAATATTCATTTCGATAACCCAGAAGACCCTTTAAAAACAGTGTTTGTGTCCATTTTAGAGTCAGTAGGGATTAATCAGAATGTCATCGGACCGACCCATAATGGTGGTCACACCCTCGATCTAATACTAACATTCGGGTTAAACATAGACAATATAGTCATACTTCCACAGTCTGAAGTTATCTCAGATCATCATCTCATCTCATCTCATTCAAACTATGTCTGAGTAATAATATATGCACCTCACCACGCTACTGTATTAAACGTACATTCGCATCAACTACTGCACAGAGCTTTATAAATGATCTCCCAGAGTTATCAAACTTTGATTGGGTCACTGTCAGCCCCTGCAGAACTTGATCAGGCAACTGAATGCTTAGAGTCAACATTCTGCCATACCTTAGATAATGTAGCTCCCCTTAAAAGGAAAATGGTCAGAGACAAAAAATTAGCACCCTGGTATAATGATGACACTTGCACATTAAAACAGACCACTCGAAAATTGGAATGTAAATGGTGTCAAACAAAATTGGTAGTGTTCAAATTAGCGTGGAAGGAGAGCTTCCTGAAGTATAGAAAAGCTCTTAGTGCTGCAAGATCAACATATCTCTCCTCCCTAATAGAAGATAACAAAAATAATCCTAGTTTCCTATTTAATACTGTTGCAAAATTAAACAGGAATAAGTCCACTATAGACACATGCACACCTGTAGTATGTAGTAGCAATGACTTCATTAATTTTTTTAATGACAAAATTGAGAATATCTGACAAAAAATTCAAACTACTAATTTAAGGTCAGACAATGTAAGTGACCCTGTAGTTAACAATATAACTGTATCAGATCAGCAATTAGAATGTTTTACTGCCCTTAGAGAAACTGAATTACTTTCATTAATCTCAGCATCAAAAGCCTCAACTTGCATACTAGATCCCTTACCTACATGTCTATTCAAACAGATAATACCTGAAGTAGTTGAACCGCGTCTAAAAATAATAAATTCTTCTCTTACGATTGGCTATGTACCCAAATCCTTTAAACTAGCAGTTATCAAACCCCTGATTAAAAAACCTGACCTTGATCCCTGTCAGCTGTCCAATTATCAGCCAATATCAAACCTCCCCTTTATCTCCAAGATCCTTGAAAAAGCTGTGGCACAGCAGTTATGCTCATATTTACATAGGAATAACATCCATGAAATGTATCAGTCAGGAGGTAGAGGTAACCCAGCACAAGCAAGCAGCCATCCACTCCTGTAGCCATGATGGTGCTGGTCACGCACCCACTTGTCACACTGGGGGTGAAGCAGCGACTGCGGGAAGAGGGGGGAGGAATACGAGAGAGTCTAACAGCAGTGACCTCTGGGGGGAATTGTTTTCCCAGTAATGGCCTTGGCCAAGGCCAGTGCTGTCTGAGGGAGCCGAAAGCAGATAAGATTGGGCTTGTTTGGTCTTGGGTTGAGCAGACACATTCCTTTACATGACTACTCTGATTGTCTATTCTGATCTCTCAAATCCATTTTTCTCTGCAAAGCTGAAAGCTTCTCCATGATGTTATCCATGTTGCAGTTCAAGTTCTGAATAGCCACAGTCTGAGTGCCAACAGCTCTGCCCACTGCTTCAATCATGTCGGGCAGCTTTATGGGGCTTTGAACAGCTGTCACTGTTTTCTGATTTCCTCGATAAACCAGGGCAATGCCTAATCCAATCACCAAAAGTCCTGTAATCATGGTTCCGAATAGGTAGATGTCTTCAATGTCCTCCACAGAAAGAACCACCAGGCACACGACCCGCCACCACTCCCACGCATCCATCGTGTAGCTAGCTGCGAACGTTCCGGCAGGACAGGCTGGTTCCCCCGAACCCAGGCTTCTCGTCAAGAAGATTGTGTCAATTGCGTGAAGAGACCAGTTTATCAATTCCATGGTTTTTAGTTTGGAGAGCAGTGCAGAGAGAGTCTCTCAAAAGTTTAGATACTAGACAGATGAGACAGAAGAAGCAGAAGCAGGAAAGATAAGGGAAGGGAGAGACAGAGAATGCGACCGCCTTCCGCGAGAGCATGGACAAGAAGGCATACCTAACAACCTGTGTTTTCTCTCCCTCTCTCTCCCCCCCAAATCTGTCCCTCTGAGTTACATGTTGGAGAGAGTCTCTCAAAAGTTTAGATACTAGACAGACGAGACAGAAGAAGCAGAAGCAGGAAAGATAAGGGAAGGGAGAGACAGAGAATGCGACCGCCTTCCGCGAGAGCATGGACAAGAAGGCATACCTAACAACCTGTGTTTTCTCTCCCTCTCTCTCCCCCCCCAAATCTGTCCCTCTGAGTTACATGTTGATCCTGGGATCGAGATGTTGAACCTCTTCTGCTCCTCGGACCTGCCTGATCCATCCTGGTGCCCTGTGTCTGGTTGGAGTCTCATCGCATCACTTCTGTGGAGGATGGCCCCATGAGGACAGTTGAAAGTCACACCTGGAGGATGCTCTGGACTCTTACAGTAATGCTTTTATGGCTGAGGACTACAGTTGACTTGCTAACTTTAGGACTGCAGTTGTCATGAACAGTTTTGCACTCAAGTTTCCATCAATGAAGAGTTTATAACATCAACAAAACTGACTTCTTGTTAAAACTGTTAATATTATAGTCATGCTGTCTGTTGTTGCCCAAATGAGGATGGGTTCCCTTTTGAGTCTGGTTCCTCTCAAGGTTTCTTCCTCATGTCATCTGAGGGAGTTTTTCCTTGCCACCGTTGCCACAGGCTTGCTCATTGGGGATAGATTAGGGATAAAATTAGCTCATGTTTTAAGTCGTTCAAATTGTGTAAAGCTGCTTTGTGACAATGTTTATTGTTAAAAGCGCTATACAAATAAACTTGACTTGACTGATAGATAGATAGATAGATAGATAGATAGATAGATAGATAGATAGATAGATAGATAGATATAGTATTGTTGATTCTATAGTGTTGTTTGAAAGTGGTCTATCCTAATTAGTTCTCTCAGGTGGCTAATCAAGAGTAGTTTCAGTCTCTCTTATGGTGTGAATTGTGGGCAGGTCTTACTAAGATATCTTTGAGGTTATCTGCTGTCTGTCATGGTCAAAAGCATATTCTGCAATGAATAGAAGCAAAATTTTGGATCAAAAGTGTTAAGTTAATGGTGTTTGTTTCCACTTCTTGTTCAGTTACAGTTACCAGTTTCCTCTCACCCTTACTTAAATTCATTGACCTCACTCCTGACTAGGCTGTGGACATGTGCCTCAAACCTATCTCTGTCATCACATCTCACAGACCCAGAAGCTCTCATCCATAAACCAGATGCTGAAATACCAATAACCTCATCTACCCTTCACTATTGTCCCAGCCTCAAATAGTGATGGTAGGTGGGCTCCAGAACTGCCAATCTGCTGTGAAGAAAGCTAGTTTCATCCCAGCTTTAGCTTCCCATTGTTCTTTTGACTTTCTGGCACTAACTGAGACCTGGATATCACCATAGAACTCAGCTACACTGGCTGCTCTGTCCTCTGCTTATTCTTTCTCTCACAATCAACGAGATTCTGGCAGGGATGGTGGTACAAGTCTACAGTTGTGTCAGAGATGGTGCTTCACGCCAAATGATGGTGCTTGTCATCTCAAAATCTCATCCTTTGAATTCCATGCAGTTACAGTTACCTGTCTGATCAACCTTCTCATTATTGTCATCTACTGCCCTCCTGGGCCCCTAGGAGATTTTCTTGAAGAAATGGATATAATCCTCAGTCTTTTCCCTACAGACAGCACCCCTCTCACTGTCCTCTGAAACTTCTCCCTCCCCTCTGACAAGTTCCAGGCCTCTTGTCTTCTCCCTTTTCTGCACTCCTTCTCCCTGATACTGAATAGCTGCCCTCCCACACACAAGGGAGGAAATGCCCAAGACCTGGTCCACATCTCTGATCATCTCATCTCATCTCATTATCTCTAGCCGCTTTATCCTTCTACAGGGTCGCAGGCAAGCTGGAGCCTATCCCAGCTGACTACGGGCGAAAGGCGGGGTACACCCTGGACAAGTCACCAGGTCATCACAGGGCTGACACATAGACACAGACAACCATTCACATTCACACCTACGGTCAATTTCGAGTCACCAGTTAACCTAACCTGCATGTCTTTGGACTGTGGGGGAAACCGGAGCAAACCCATGCGGACACGGGGAGAACATGCAAACTCCACACAGAAAGGCCCTCGCCGGCCCCGGGGCTCGAACCCAGGACCTTCTTGCTGTGAGGCGACAGCGCTAACCACTACACCACCGTGCCGCCCACCATCTTTGATCAATACTTAGTATATTTCATCATCACCCTCCCTATCTTGCCTAAAATCAGCTATCAGTATTTCTTTCCCACTCACCAAAACCTCCACTCTATACCCCCATCTGTAATTTCCTACACCATATCATCCCTTCCAAACCCTGACTGATTTTCCTCCCTACCATTGGAGTAAGCCACAGATACTCTCCTCTCCTCACTTTTCTTATCCATGATTCTCCTCTTCCTTGTATCTTCTCAACCCAGGAAGATTTCTTGCCCTGCTCTTTGACTATTGGATGGGCTCTGCAGCAATCAGAGAGAATTAAGAACAGCAGAGTGAAAGTGGAAGAAATCACAACATAATCTTCATCTTATAATCCTTTCCTGTCCAAATTATCATCTGAAGTGACTTCTGCTATGACTGCCTCCTACAAGGAAAAGATGGAACCTTCTTCACAAGAACCTGACAAGGTACATAATATTTTATTCACTATTTAACCCACTGGCTCCTCTTGCACCATCCTGCCTGACTGCTGAAAAAAATTGCCACTTTCACTCCAACCCCACTCCTACATTACACATTCAGGATTCCCCTTCTCTTTTACTGGCACATTTTTTTAATCTAACAACAGAGTAGATCATGCAAGTCATCTTTCCTACAGTCCTAACACCTGCCCATTGGATCCAATCCCATTGATGCCCATTGGATCCCTTAGACATCAGCAACTACCAACTCGTATCACTTCTCATTTATTTCTAAAATCCACAAATGCACTGTCATCAGTTGTCTGGCATCAAAGTGGCACATTCCATAAAGACTGCCCTTCTGGCAATCATTGAGAATTTACATCCTGCTAGATCATTCAAACTGTCATCAGTCTTTATCCTCAACCTTTCATCAGCATTTGACACAGTAAACCACAAGACTCTCTTGTTCATCCTTATGAGTCTTGGAATTCATGGCACAGCATGGCAATGGTTTGCTTCCTAGCTGGAAGGTCAGTCATATCAGATGATGTGGAGGAGATCCACACCTGCAGCATGCAGACTACTTATGGGACACTGGTATCCCACAAGGCTCAGTACTTGGTCCTCTCCCATCCCCTCTATGTACTCGATCTCTTGGTGAGGTCATATCCTCACATGTTTTCATACCGCTGCTCTTCAGATGACACTCAACTCATCCTCTCCTTCCCTCCCTCAGACAATCATGTGTATCAGTCAGATCTCAGCATGTCGGGCAGACAGCTCATCATGGATGAGAACTCATCTGAAATTTAATCCAATCAAAACTGAACTGCTGTTCATCCCTGGTTATTCATACTCACATTAGGATCTTGTGATCTCCCTGGAAAACTCTCTGATCTCACCTTTGGTCACTGCATGCAACCTTCATACATGTCAAGCCCTTTGGGCGTCCACCTGTAGTATCAGAGGAAGAAATCCATAAAATCAACATAAAATCCTTATAGCCTTCGAATCGCACCAAACTTAATAAATAAATAAGTAAATATAACTTGCCTGAGAACTTCGTCCAGCATGTCGAAAATCACCTTGCCCGTGCCGATATTGCACACGGGCATGTCTATGATTCTTGACTTCGCCCCTCTGTTTATGTTGAAGATCCGCACCAAAACGGCCAGTCGCTTGTCCGTCTTTTTGTCATTGGATTCGTCGATCATCAAGGAAAATGGCAATGTCTGGCAGTGCTGGATGATCGGTGGTGTTGCTTCGGGGGCCAAGCTCTTTTTGATTATTTTTGTTGTTTTGGTGCACCTACAGCTGATAGATTTCGCAATTGTACTGTCCGTGCAAATTCACGGCAACAGTTGTCAGGTGGTCCGCAACGGCTAGCGGCAAATTGGGCTGAGCAATAAAATTACAGATCGTAACTTCTGCTCTTATTACACTTGTTGGTTGATCATCGGTCTTAGGCTTTGCAAACATCATCATTTGCGGCTGATTCTGTTTCTGGTGCAAATTTCGCTGATGTAGTTTGGACCTCATGTGTTCCCTCACGTCGTAAACTCCAGACGCCGCAACTTTTATATCTCGCACACAAACTGTGCAGTGCGCGTACTCCTCATTTTTCGCCTGAACAATGACACCATTAAATGTCTCCTTCCATTCAGGAAGATACCGCCCACCGTATCTCATTTTCTTTCTCAGTGTTCCCATTCTTTCACTCAGCAGATGCTATTCAAAATCTCTCAGGTGTAAACAATGTCGCTCTGCACAATGAGAAAATCGTTCGAACAATGACCGTTTGGCGTGTTTAAATACAGATCGTGCACATGACTGGAACGAGTGAAGTCTCGCAGTCGCGATACTGCACGAGGCTTGAGGAATAAACATCCGGTTTCACATAGTCTGGGTTATCTGCCCCTGCATACACACTGTTCTTTGTCTATAAATCAAGCTTTTGTATGTTTTTGCAACGATCAGCTGATGATGTTCAAGTAAGATACACAAAATAAATTTAGGTCAGAAAATACTGAAAATCCGTAAGACTTTGTTTATACACCCGTACGCCCTTGAAATGAGCTAAAATCCGTATAATTTCCAGACAATCCGTATAGGTTGACGTGTATGAACCTTGGGGTAACCATGGACAATTAACTGACCTTTTTCTCTCACCTTGCTAATGTGTTATGTACATGTTGATTTCTCCTTTACAACATCAGAAGGTTTTGTCCATTTCTATCCACACAGGACACTCAGGTGCTTGTTAAGTCCCTTCCTCTGCAAGTAATTTTGGGCTTGTACTAATTGGGTGTAGTGTAGTTCTGGCAGGCCACAAAGTCAAGCTTAGCCCTCAATCCCAGCTATATCAGCTGACTGCAGCTGATCTCAAGCCAGCCCAAAGCAGCTGTCAGCTCAGCTGATTCCCTTCTACACATTCTAATGGCAAATATCTCATAGAGCACCTTATTTAAGCTGCTTTAACCTACCTACCTTTGCTGCTTCCTCTGCAAACCATTTTGCAACCCACCTTCACCCCACCCCACCTTCTCCCCTTTCATGCTGTCTCACTTTAATCAATGTCATTTCTGTATCATTGATGCCAGCTGACAACCCAATCAAGGCTACCTTCTTCCATTGTTCTATGTGTCACAGGGTGGTTAAAACTGTATTGGAATTTTAGTGGGGAGTGTCACAATTCTTAGTGGTAACCATTTTTTTTAGGTGTACCAAGATGGCTGCCAGTTAGTGGATGTTGGGTTAACAATTGACTTCAGCTGTGTCAATCACAATGGTGTATGATGATTGGGGCATTCCTCAACAGATTAGTGTTAACGATTTCATTTCAGCTGTCTCAGTTAATTAGTGGTGTAGCCGGATTGGGGACTGATGATTGGTTGGGCTACATAAAGGCAGTTCACTTGGTGGTAGAGCGGTTGCTGGGGGGGGGGAGACTATCACAGAGAGGGAGCTGGAACAGAGCGGTGGGAGACTCAACCGAGACCCTATGGGAGCCGCTGTGGAGTCTTGGTGAAGACTACCACAGAGAGGGAGCTGGAACAGAGCAGTGGGAGACTCAACCGATACCCTATGGGAGCTGCTGTGGTGTCTTTGTGAAGATTACCACAGAGAGGGAGTTGGAGCAGAGTGGTGGAAGACTCAACCGAGACCCTATGGGAGCCGCTGTGGCTGGGGAGAAGACTACCACAGAGAGAGAGCTGGAGCAGAGTGGTGGAAGACTCAACTGAGACCCTGTGGGAGCCACTGTGGTGTCTTTGTGAAGGTGCTGTGGAACAACTGAGGGGTAGAATCATCTACCCCTCCAGCAGATAAGTGGCCATTTGGTTTGAATTGTTGGAGTACCAAAACACTACCTGTGTAACTTCCTTTGGGAGATTGAGCTGCAGTGTAAGTCTCAACCTGTGTCATCCTCTACGCTTCCCTCTCTTTCACTAGCAACCAGCGCGTGTGGGGGCAACGCAGCTTTGCAGATGGGGCAGTAACATTGAGGTGGGACAAGGTGCTGGGAAGTTTGAGGGGTGGAATTGTTTACCCTTCTTAAAGGCATCTGCTCTACTGGATTCCTGGAGAACCCCACGTGGTGAAGACCCCCCCCACCTGGGCCAGCTACCATCTTTGGGCCAAACCATGCTCTTGCTGTGGAGACTGAGAAGGAGTAGACATGCCCTCCCTTGTACACGTTAAGTACTCCTCCATTGTGTTTTACCTGTGTCAGCCCTGTCCAGAAATTCCTTCCCCTCCATCTTACAGCTCCACTTGCTGGCTGTGGAGTAAAGACTCTTATAGACTGTAATTAGTCACCTTTGGAAGCCCCCCTCCCTTGGTCTTTTTGGACATTGTGTGGTACTGCACTAGCATTTAGTGCTTTTGTGCGCTGTGGACATTAGACTGTGTGACCTCAACCCGCATGCATTGTGAGAGCCATCCATACTCGTGTGATAAGGATCGTTGCAGTGACTATTTATTGAATTGACTGTGTGCTGGGTAGTGACCTGGGGTTTGCATGTTTGGAGGGTGCTTTGTTTATACTGGCTGAGTGTGGAGGGTTGTCCATAAGTGTGCCTTAACATCTGTCTCTCTCCGGTTTTCAGGAACTGTGTAGACCATCTTTGGAGGGAGGGTGGGGCAACCTCTGGACTGGACTGAATATTGGGACATTGGACTCGTGGTCAATTTTAACTAAGTTTTGTAATTATTAATAAAGTGTACTTTTTTTTTTTTTACAACTTAACCTTTTCTTGTCTCTGGTCTTTGTTTGGTTTGGTTTGCTCCCTGGTTGTTGTGTTGATATAGTAGGTCAAAGACACACCTGTTTGTGGTAACATATGGTCCAGTTTTGATACTCACATGTCTATTGTAGGCACTTTCCTTGGCAGACAGGAATCAGCATGAGCACCCTGACCAGTCTGCACTTCCTCAGCCCATACAAGCAAGCTGTGATGCACTGTGTTCTAACACCGATCCTCGCAAACATTAATTTTTCAGCAGTTGTGCAGGTGTTCTTCTGTGGTTCACTGATTGTCCTTCCTTGGACCACTTTCTGATAGATGATGATAATCACTGCATCCTAGGAACACCCCCATGACCTACAATTTGGAGATGTGTTGACCCAGTCATCTAACCATTGCATTTGGCCCTTGTCATAGAGGCTAAGGTCCATGCATTTTCATTGCTGCCACCCTCCCTGCTTTAGCCATTCCATGCATACACATGAAAGGGCAGGGAGGTGCTCTCCCTGCCTCATGGCTTTCCATGTAGGCACACAGAAGGGCAGGGAGGTCCCCTAATCCATGCCATTTCTGCTGCTGCCACCCTCTCTGCATTAGCCATTCCATGCAGGGACATAAATGGGCAGGGAGGTGCACTCCCTGCCTCAAGGCTTTCCACATAGGCACATGGAAGGGTAGGGAGGTCCCTTAATCCATTCCATTTCCACTGCTGCCTCCCTCCCTGCTTTAGCCATTCCTTGCAGGCACATGGAAGGGCAGGGAGATGTGCTCTTCCAGCCTCAAGGCTTTCCATATAGGCACACAGAAGGGCAGGGAGGTCCCCTAATCTATGCCATTTCTGCTGCTGCCACCCTCCCTGCATTAGCCATTCCAGGCAGGGACATAGAAGGGCAGGGAGGTGCTCTCCATGCCTCAAGGCTTTCCACATAGGCATGTGGAAGGGTAGGGAGGTCCCCTAATCCATGCCATTTCTGCTGCTGCCACCCTCCCTGCTTTAGCCATTCCTTGCAGGCACATGGAAGGGCAGGGAGGTGCTCTCCCTGCCTCAAGACTTTCCACATAGGCGCATGGAAGGGTAGGGAGGTCCCCTAATCCATGCTATTTCTGCTGCTGCCACCCTCCCAGCATTAGCCATTCCATGCAGGGACATAGGGCAGGGAGGTGCTCTCCCTGCCTCAAGGCTTTCCACATAGGCATGTGGAAGGGCAAGGAGGTCCCATATTCTGACCTTAATCAATGTCATCTCTGTTGTCATTGATGCCTGCTCTGTTCTGTACTCTGTGGGGGTGGGGGGTTTGCTGTGGCTCTCCCTGCTTTTGCCTTTCCATGTAGGCACATGGTAGGGCAGGGAGGTGTGCTCTCCCTGCCCCAAGTCTTTCCACATATGCACCTGCCAAATACAACTTGTTGCAAATATTGCAATGTACCAGTAAATAATTTTCCTTGATGATAGTGGTTCTGACAGAGCTCCAACTCAGTCCTGGCAGGTCCAGAGAGTGAGGGATATAGCAAATTAAAGTTAGTCCTGGGGAAAAGGAATAAAGTAACCAGAAGAATATGAATAACTCAAAAGTTTACTGACAACTTAAAACTTTGTACATAAATCAACAGGAAACTATTTTAAAAGAAAAGAATCCAAACTGATTAAATATATACAACAGATTAAATGTGAAATTAAACACAACCACATCACCGGCAGACATCCTCCCTCCACTAGGGAATTAAATTTAATGTTATCATTTCCAGAACAACACACTTAAAGGTTCGACACTTACACACAACACACAGCTTGAACACTGTTAATAAGAGTTACAGTCAAAACACAGCCTGAATGCTGCCCACTGGCCCCATCTGCATGTTTCTCCCAGTCTTTTAACCACCAGGTCCTGATGAGCAAATTCAGCACAGCTGTGTTTAATTGATCACTTACTGCAATGGTAAGGAAGAGGGAGGGGAGAGGGCAGTACCTCGTAAGAGACATGCACACAAAAAAAAGAACCCACATCACAAGTGTAACAGCACCATTCAACCTCTGCAACTGATCCAAAATGCTGCTGCATGGCTTATTTTCAACCTTCCTAAGTTCTCCCACACTACCCCACTGCTACGTTCCCTCCATTGGCGTCCGGTAGCTGCCCGTATCAGAATGAAAACACTCATGCTTTCCTACAAAGCCAAAAATGGAGCAGCAGTCACTGGAAACAATACTAGTTGCTAGTTTTGTAGTACTTGAGACTGGTCTCAAGACTACTTTTTGAAGGTCTTGGTCTCATGTGGGAATCAACTGTATTTTTATTTGGTCTTGTCTTAGTCTCAGACATAGAGAGCTCAGGATTTCATTTCAAGGCCAGTCACAACCACAAATGTAGGGATTTCCCTAAATTGCCTGTGCATTGTCTGATTTATTTATTAACATCATTACTGTGATCGGATAATAATAATAATAATAATAATAATAAGTTAAATTTATATAGCGCCTTTCAAGAAACCCAAGGATGCTTTCCAATTATAGACAAGGAAAAAAATAATAATAATAACAAAATAATAAGTAAAAAATAAAAATAAAAAAATAAAAAGTAAAAAGTCCACCAAGTAGGGGTCAGGATGTAATTCCAGTGGTGTAGCAGCCACAGTCCCACCAAAAGGCGCACAAAAATGAGTCCCACATCTCCAGCACCGCCGCCGTGACGCCGTCAGCAACATCGCTCGAACACCACGCCATGGATCCACAAAGCGAGCAGAGAAGCTCCACCATGCAGATCGCTGGTGTGTCCCAAACCGCCTGCACAGCCGCCGCGACATCACTGAGCAACATCGCCCAGAACATCACGCCAAGCGTTAAAGCACAGAGCGCTGGACAACCATGATGTAAAATGAGCAACAGGCTCACTGCAGTCCACAGCTGGGAGCGCAGGCATCACCCACAGCGAACCAAGGCCTGGAGGGAACCGACGCCCAAAACTAGGTCCGGAGCTACACCACAACCGGCGGACAAAACACTCAAACAAACATCAAACTACACAAACACACAGAAAATAAATAAATAAATAAATAAATAAAATGAAAATAGAAAAAGGAATAAAATAAAAAAAGCTCTGGTGAGAAGCGGCAGCCAGAACGCGCACGACGTACTCTCAACCAGAAACAGAAACAAACAAAAAAAAAGTATGTAAAACTTCCTGTTTCAAATGTGACCAATAACGTGAGTCATTGCTAATTTGAAATGTTTCTTTCTGTTAATGGCTATCACCCCTCTCCCACCCCCCTTCACACACCCTGGTCTGGTCCTGGTATTGACTTGGTCTTGCCCTGCCTTGATTTTGGTCTTGACTTGATCTCAACCCCTCAAAGTCTTGGTCTTGTCTTGGTCTCAATCTACTCTGGTCTCAGTCATGACTTGGTCTCAGTTTAGGTGGTTGTGACTACAACATTAGGAGTTGCACATTTACGATATTGGGAAGTTTATTCAATAGTTAAGAGACACCTGAATGCTAAACTTTTCTGCTTTATCGATGAAAGCAGCAGAAAAGCCACTTCACTGAATGCAAAAATTTCAGGACATGCATGAAAAATGTGTTTATTTCTCCCAGCATTTCTTGCAGTTTATCTAGTTGAACACAGTAATGATGTCATCTAGTTGAAGCGTGGATTTTTTTACGCGACACTGTTATTTGAGTGAAAAGAAAACATCATGGTGATGCCACATGGTAGAATATGCTGTTCATCATATGCATTTTTTCTTTTGCCTTGCTAGGATTTCATTACTTTACTGGAATCAGTGAACATATTAGAGCAGAAAAGATTCAAAATATGGTGCCAAAGAATAAATATGTACCTCCTGAGGCAACAAGCAAGTCCAGCTCCTCATATCGGCCTGATTTACTGCCTTTTTGTTTTTAATCCATGGAGAGAAAATAATGAGGACATTATGAGCCATTGTAAGGTTTTATTCCTTTGTAAGGATTTATTCTGTTCAGTTAAAAATGACCTTCTGGTCAGCTAGACACAGTATCTTTGTTTAAAAATTCCAGTCTGTCTGAACATTGCTATCATATCATGAGAATAGGCTGTGCATCAGGGACAGCCCTGTGCTTTCATATCATCAGAACATTCTGCTTATTTTGATATGAAATGTGTATTATTGATCAGAAATGTGTCTGAACAGCGCCAAGGTCTGCAATGATGTCAGACACACCCACAGCTGCATATCCACACAGACACACACACACATGGACAGATATCAAACAGTGATGTCACTTCATCCACATAGATAATACATATAAAACCTCCTGTATTCTCTCGTCTCATGGGGGACTTGTGAATAAAGATTGCGAACTCATGGGGTTCCTATCTTTCTTTCGCGACTCACCCCCAGAGCTCTGGGTGACACAGGGGGACTGATCTCGAGATGGTGAGGGCAAGAGGTGAAGAAAACCTTTCAGCCATGACAGCTAATTAGACTGGGAATACTGGCCTGGTCTGGGTTTTCACTGGCCATTGGGACTAAAACATGTGTTGGTAAAAAGAGTGGTGTGTGAGTGTTTTTATAAAGGTTATAAGCAGGACATAGTGACTGGTCAGTCCATGTGAGGGAGGATTGATGGTGAGTTACGGATACAGATATGATGACTGTGTTCTGAATGTTGTTATAGATGAAAATTGTACCTTCATTGTGTTCAGTATCTTGTTCATTATTTATTTGCAGGAAGTAAAACATCTCAGCAGATGGATTTTGACATGAACTCGAGCCAAATACTGACATTGGACAACATTCCACTTTGCGACGCATTTTCCAACAGCTCCTGCCCAAAAGTTGCTTACCCGCTCCTCCTCAGAGTGCCGCTCTATGTCTTTTTCGGCTTGGTGGTGGTTCTGACGGTATTCGGAAACTTTTTTGTCATCCTGAGCATTGTTCATTTTAAACAGCTCCACATGCCAACGAATTATCTCATCCTGTCTTTGGCTGTAACGGATTTGTTGTTAGGAGGATTTGTAATGCCTCTGAGCGTGATTCTATCTGTCGAGTCTTGCTGGTATTTGGGGAATCTCTTCTGTAAAATTCACAGCAGTGTTGATATTACATTGTGCACCGCATCCATTATAAACCTGTGTTTCATATCTGTTGATCGATATTATGCTGTGTGCCATCCATTGTTGTATCAGACCATAATTACACCTTTTGTCACATTGGTTATGATTTCCATTTGCTGGAGCGTTTCATTTGCAGTTGGATTTGGAATAATATTTCTTGGTCTCAACATCCTGGGCATGGGAGACTTTTATCACGAAAACGTTGTCTGTGAAGGTGCTTGTATTTTGTTCCTAAGCGTCACCTCAAGCACAGCTTTGTCTTTGCTCTCTTTTTATTTCCCAGGTATCATCATGCTTAGCATTTATAAAAAAAAATATTCCGTGTTGCACAAAAAACAAGCCAAATCCATTCAGGACTCAACAAAGTGCAATCGATGATAAGCAAAGAGGAGAAAAAGGCGACAAAAACTCTGGCGGTGATTATGGGCGTGTTTCTCTCACTTTGGATGCCATTTTTTATCTGCAATGTTATTAATCCTTTTACTGGTTATATGCTTCCTCCTGGATTGTTCAATATGCTAATTTGGACTGGGTATTTAAATTCGACCTGTAACCCAATCGTGTACACTTTTTTCTACAGGTGGTTTAGGAAAGCACTGTGGACTGTTTTATCTGGGAAAATATTTCAGTCAGGTTCTTCAAGAATTAATCTTTATTCACATTGAGTCAAATATTTTAATGGTGATGTGCTGATGTTTAATACATGTTTTATATCATTATATTTGTCAATATATAAAAATAAAGTTTGTTCTGGCATAATTTATTCAACATGTTAAAGTCAGAATTAACATAATTATTCACATAATATTTGCAAATTTGTCAAAAATCAAGGAACACAATTGTCTCTTGTCCAATGTAACACATGATTTTTGTGGGGTTTTCTTACACTGTATTTGTATCATGTGTAAATTTCTTCCAAGTCAACGACCTACATGCATTAGATTTATCTTTACAAAGAAAAAATAGTCATCGTGTGAAGCAAAATCATAACTACTGTAACTGCATTGTCACAATCTGTGTAATCTTCAAACATCCGGCATGTGTGTTAATATTCTGCTCATTTTTTTATTTTAGCTACAACCCCGATTCCTAAAAAGTTGGGACAAAGTACAAATTGTAAATAAAAACGGAATGCAATGATGTGGAATTTCAAAATTCCATATTTTATTCAGAATAGAACATAGATGACATATCAAATGTTTAAACTGAGAAAATGTATCATTTAAAGAGAAAAATTAGGTGATTTTAAATTTCATGACAACAACACATCTCAAAAAAGTTGGGACAAGGCCATGTTTACCACTGTGAGACATCCCCTTTTCTCTTTACAACAGTCTGTAAACGTCTGGGGACTGAGGAGACAAGTTGCTCAAGTTTAGGGATAGGAATGTTAACCCATTCTTGTCTAATGTAGGATTCTAGTTGCTCAACTGTCTTAGTTCTTTTTTGTCATATCTTCCATTTTATGATGCGCAAAATGTTTTCTATGGGTGAAAGATCTGGACTGCAGGCTGGCCAGTTCAGTACCCGGACCCTTCTTCTACGCAGCCATGATGCTGTAATTGATGCAGTATGTGGTTTGGCATTGTCATGTTGGAAAATGCAAGGTCTTCCCTGAAAGAGATGTCATCTGGATGGGAGCATATGTTGCTCTAGAACCTGGATATACCTTTCAGCATTGATGGTGTCTTTCCAGATGTGTAAGCTGCCCATGCCACACGCACTAATGCAACCCCAGACCATCAGAGATGCAGGCTTCTGAACTGAGCGCTGATAACAACTCGGGTCGTCCTTCTCCTCTTTAGTCCGAATGACACGGCGTCCCTGATTTCCATAAAGAACTTCAAATTTTGATTTGTCTGACCACAGAACAGTTTTCCACTTTGCCACAGTCCATTTTAAATGAGCCTTGGCCCAGAGAAGACGTCTGCGCTTCTGGATCGTGTTTAGATACGGCTTCTTCTTTGAACTATAGAGTTTTAGCTGGCAACGGTGGATGGCACGGTGAATTGTGTTCACAGATTATGTTCTCTGGAAATATTCCTGAGCCCATTTTGTGATTTCCAATACAGAAGCATGCCTGTCTGTGATGCAGTGCCGTCTAAGGGCCCGAAGATCATGGGCACCCAGTATGGTTTTCCGGCCTTGACCCTTACACACAGAGATTCTTCCAGATTCTCTGAATCTTTTGATGATATTATGCACTGTAGATCATGATATGTTCAAACTCTTTGCAATTTTACACTGTCAAACTCCTTTCTGATAATGCTCCACTATTTATCGGCGCAGAATTAGGGGGACTGGTGATCCTCTTCCCATCTGTTAGGAGTGGGACTGTTTTGGCCTCTAGAGGCCACTGTTATTTCCTTTTCTTGTCATGTTTGTTTTGGCCTCCAGAGGCCGCCACTGTTTCTGTTTTATGTTTGTTGTTTTCCATGTGTCTTGTGCCCCGCCTAGTCCTCATTAGTGTCACCTGTGTCCTATTTTAGTTTGTGTATTTATACCCCTGAGTTCAGTCCTCTTGTCACGGAGTCTTTGTGCTGTTATGTTTAGCTCCAGTTACCTCTGTTCCTATATCCTCGCCTATTTCTTTGTATTTTTGCTTTCTTTTGGACTTTGTGGATTTTGTTTTTGACTTTTTGGATCTTCTGAGCATTTGGATTTTTACCCCTTCTTTTCTGGTTATTGGCTTTTGTATTTACTTTGAACTTTTAGATTTTTAATTTTTTCCCTTATATCTTCTGAGCCTTTTGGATTATACTTTTTGGATTTTTTGTGTGTAAATATTGTAAATAAACCTTTTGATACTTTTTCTACTTCCGCCTCACGCCTCTGCATTTGAGTCATCCCCCTGGTGGCCTAGTGGGGGTTTGCTTGATTATCACACCAGCGAACCGGGTTCGAATCCCAGCAAAACCCTAACAGAAAGACTCCGTCATGACCGACTCAGCAGAGGCTTCTTCATCTGTCTACCTGGCCAACCTTCAGGGAATGATGGCTGCGTTAACACGCCTCAGATCCACCATGGACACTCAGGGACAGACTCTTGCAAGCCAATGTGAGACCCTTGCTTGCCACGAGGTACTGCTTCAGCAGATTGGGAGAACCCTGGCACAGCTGACTTCTCTGCCCCCATCTCCTCCACCTGATTCTGCTCCTGCTCCACCATCTGCTCCTACTCCAGTGCCTCCTGCCATGCTGCCTTCTTCACCTCGCGAACCCAGCCTTCCTGCACCACAGAGGTATGACGGCAAGCAGAGTGAGTGTCGAGAGTTCCTTACCCAGTGTCAACTCACCTTTGAGCTTCAACCTACCACCTACACTACGGATCGCTGCAAGATTGCCTTTGTGATAACCCTGTTAGCTGGTAAGGCGTGAGCCTGGGCTACTGCTATCTGGCAGAGACAGGGACCTGAGTGCTCTGATTTCCAGCTGTTTACTGAGGAGATGCTGCGTGTCTTCGATCAAGCAGACATCAGTAAAGACGCAGCCAGAAAGCTCATGTCCATCCGGCAAGGGGGAAGCGTCGCAGACTACGCCATCTCGTTCCGGACGCTCGCAGCAGTAAGTGGATGGAAGGAGACTGCCCTGGTGTCAGCCTTCCACCATGGTCTGTCTGACCCCATCAAAGACGGTCTGGCTTCTATTGCATGCTCTAGTGACCTCGAAACACTGATCCCACATTCTACTCGTCTGGACAACAGAATGAGAGAACGCCGCCAAGTCCTGAGCCTCCCCGGCCCCCCTGCCTCTACCTGGAGCCTGTCTACCTCCTCCAGTGACTGTCCAGAACCCATGCAAGTGGGCCGTACTCGCCTCTCCACATCTGAGAGGGAGCACAGAAGGAGGGACAAGTGCTGCATGTACTGTGGCAAGCCTGGTCACTTCCGAGCATTATGTCCCAAACTCTCGGGAAAAGGTCCAGCCAAGGGAGGGTTGTGATGGGGCCCACCCTCTCTCCCATACTCCCTGGCCAAGGAATCTGCATCCCAGTCTCCATCTCCTGGGGTGAGTCCGTCCACTCTTGTCAAGCTTTGTTAGACTCAGGGGCGGCTGGAAACTTTATGGATATTCACTTCGCCCAAAGTATCAATGTCCCGACTGCACCTCTTGAAGTCCCACTGTCTGTGTCTGCCCTGGATGGCTAAGCCTTAGGTGACGGAAGAGTCACCCAAGTAACTTCTCCAGTCTTCCTCCAGTCTCAAGGTCACAAGGAAGAAATATCCCTGCACCTGATTCCTTCACCTGAGTTCCCAATTATTCTAGGTCTCCCTTGGCTTACCCGCCACAACCCCCATATAGACTGGGTCACTAGCCAGGTTGTGGAGTGGGGTCCTGCTTGCTATGCCTCTTGTCTGCTCTCTAGCTCTCCTGTGTCTCCTGCCGAGCCTCCTGATCTCACCAAGTTATCTCAGGTTCCCACAGAGTACTGGGATCTTAAGGAAGTTTTCAGCAAGAGCAGGGCCGCCGTTCTTCCTCTGCACCATGCCTATGACTGTGCCATCGACTTGCTCCCTGGGACTACCCCTCCTTGTGGCAGACTGTTTTCCCTCTCTCAGCCAGAACGCAAGGCCATGCTCCCTGGGACTACCCCTCCTCGTGGCAGATTGTTTTCCCTCTCTCAGCCAGAACGCAAGGCCATGGAGGAATACCTCAAAGACGCCCTGGTCTCTGGGTTCATTCAACCCTCCACCTCACCCGCTGGTGCCGGCTTCTTCTTTGTCGGCAAGAAGGATGGGGGGCTCCGACCATGTATTGACTACAGGGGCCTGAACAAGATCACTGTGTGCAACCGCTATCCCCTTCCACTGATGTCCACAGCATTCGACCTGCTCCAAGGCACCACCGTCTTCACCAAGTTGGACCTACGGAACGCATACCACCTCATCCGTATCCGACAGGGAGATGAGTGGAAGACTGCCTTCAACACCCCATCTGGGCACTACGAATACCAGGTGATGCCCTTCGAACTCACCAATGCACCAGCTGTTTTTCAGGCACTAATCAACGACGTCTTGAGGGACATGATTAACTTGTACGTTTTTGTCTACCTCGACGACATCCTTATCTTTTCCAAGACTGTGCAGGAGCACCGCCACCATGTCCACCAGGTTCTCCAGAGGCTGCTACAGAACAATCTGTTCGCCAAGGCCCAGAAATGTGAATTTCATGTTCCCGAGGTCTCCTTTCTGGGTTTTATTGTACGGACAGGCCAACTCCAAATTGACCCAGCCAAGACCCTGGCCGTCCGGGACTGGCCCACTCCCAAGTCCATCAAAGAGGTTCAGCGGTTCTTAGGATTTGCTAACTTCTACCGCAAATTTATCAGGAACTTTAGTTCTGTAGCAGCACCCATGTTGGACCTCAGCAAAGGGACATGTGGATCTTATGTCTGGTCTGCTCAGGCGGAAAAGGCGTTCAAAGACCTGAAGGACCGCTTCTGCATGGCACCCATTCTGGTCCTCCCGGACACCTCCCAACCATTCATCGTGGAGGTGGACGCCTCAGACAGTGGTGTCGGCGCGGTGCTCTCTCAACGTTCGGAAGGAAAGCTGCACCCCTGCGCATACTTCTCCCACCGCCTGAGTCCTGTGGAGTCCTGGTACGATGTGGGAGATCGAGAACTGCTAGTGGTCAAACTGGCCCTTGAGGAGTGGACGCACTGGCTGGAGGGAGCGCAACATCCATTCCTGGTTTGGACGGACCACAAGAACCTGGAGTACCTCCAGCAAGCCAAGAGACTGAACCCTCGACAGGCTAGGTGGGCCCTGTTTTTCAGTCGGTTTGACTTCACCCTCTCGTACCGCCCCGGCTCCAAGAACAACAAACCTGACGCACTGTCCAGGCTGTTCTCTGCCACTAACAGGGAGAGTGAAGTCGGGCCTATTATCCCTGTGTCCCAGACTGTGGCCCCTGTCCGCTGGGGTATTGAGGAGGCCGTCCGACGAGCCCAATGCCAGGACCCCGGTCCTGGGATGGGGCCACCGGGCCTCTTGTACGTCCCACATCAAGCCCGGGCCAAGGTTCTCCAGTGGGGTCACTCTTCCCCTCTCACCACCCACCTGGGAGCTTGGAGGACCCTGGACTTCCTGAAAAGACGCTTCTGGTGGCCTAACATGGAGAAGGAAGTAAAGTCATTTGTCCTGTCCTGTGAGGTCTGCACCAGAACCAAGAACCCATGACAGCGTCCCCAGGGTCTCCTGCATCCTCTGACCATTCCCCGGCATCCCTGGTCCCACGTGGCAGTCGACTTCATCACGGGTCTCCCTGAGTCTCAAGGTAACACTGTCATTTTGGTTATAGTCGACAGATTCTCGAAGGCCTGCCGCTTCATACCACTATGCAAACTCCCTTCTGCTCTTGAAACAGCCAAACTTATTTTTAATCATATCTTCTGAGTCTTTGGTCTCCCACAGGACATCGTCTCAGACTGAGGGCCCCAGTTCTCCTCCTGAGTGTGGCACGGGTTCTGCAAGGTCATCGGAGCCACTGCCAGCCTCTCCTCTGGGTTTCACCCACAGTCCAATGGCCAGACGGAGAGGCTCAAACAGGACCTGGAAACCACCCTGCAAGGCCTGGCTATGGATAACCCAACATCGTGGAGCACCTGGCTGCCATGGGCAGAGTACGCCCACAACACCCTGCAGTCATCAGCTACCAAGCTGTCGCCATTCCAGTGCCAATTCGGGTTCCAGCCACCTCTGTTCCCAGACCAGGAGGAGGACGTGGGGGTGCCCTCGGTCAACCAATATGTGAGACGGTGTCGCAAGACCTGGAGCAAGGTCAGGAAGACCCTCATACAGACCTCCAGAACCAACCAGACTCAGGCCAACCGCCATAGAAGACCTGCCCACACTTTCCACCCTGGGCAGCAGGTTTGGCTGTCCACTAAGGACCTTCTGCTGCGGGTGGAGAACCGCAAGCTTGCTCCTCGCTACATTGACCCCTTCAAGGTGGTGCACAGGGTGAACCCTGTCACCTACCGGCTCCAGTTGCCCCGGACTCTGAGGATCAACCCCACTTTCCATGTTTCCCTGTTGCGGCCCGTACTGATGTCCACGTATGCCCCTGCCCCTAGGAACCCCCCGCATCTTCCAGGGTCAGACTGTGTTCACCGTGCATCACCTGCTTGACTCCCGCCGGGTCCACGGCGGGCTTCAATATCTAGTGGACTGGGAGGGCTATGGTCCTGAGGAGCGCTGCTGGGTTCCCGCTCGGGATGTCTTAGATAAAGAACTGTGTCAGGACTTCCATTCGGCCCATCCGGATCGCCCTGGGAACGTCAGGAGACGCTCCTGGGGGGGGGGGGGGGGGGTCCTGTTAGGACTGGGACTGTTTTGGCCTCTAGAGGCCGCTGTTATTTCCTTGTCATGTTTGTTTTGGCCTCTAGAGGCCGCCACTGTTTCTGTGTTTTATGTTTGTTGTTTTCCATGTGTCTTGTGCCCCGCCTAGTCCTCATTAGTGTCACCTGTGTCCTATTTTAGTTTGTGTATGTATACCCCTGAGTCCTCTTGTCATGGAGTCTTTGTGCTGTTATGTTTAGCTCCAGTTACCTCTGTTCCTATTTCCTCACCTATGTCCTTGTGTTCTTTGTATTTTTGC
This sequence comes from Neoarius graeffei, assembly GCF_027579695.1. Taxonomy (NCBI): domain Eukaryota; kingdom Metazoa; phylum Chordata; class Actinopteri; order Siluriformes; family Ariidae; genus Neoarius; species Neoarius graeffei. The sequence goes on from NC_083570.1 coordinate 2,773,110, forward strand.
TTTCTTTTGGACTTGGTGGATTTTGTTTTTGACTTTTTGGATCTTCTGAGCGTTTGGATTTTTACCCCTTCTTTTCTGGTTATTGGCTTTTGTATTTACTTTGAACTTTTGGATTTTTTATTTTTTCCCTTATATCTTCTGAGCGTTTTGTATTATACTTTTTGGATTTTTTGCGTGTAAATATTGTAAATAAACCTTTTGATACTTTTTCTACTTCCGCCTCACGCCTCTGCATTTGAGTCATCACCCCTCTGCATTTGAGTCATCACCCTGGTGGCCTAGTGGGGGTTTGCTGGATTATCACACCAGCAAACTGTGTTTGAATCCCAGCAAAACCCTAACACCATCTTTACTTCTGAGAGCCGCTGCCACTCCAAGATGCTCTTTTTATACCCAGTCATGTTAATGACCTATTGCCAATTGACCTAATGAGTTGCAATTTGGTCCTCCAGCTGTTCCTTTTTTGTACCTTTAACTTTTCCAGCCTCTTATTGCCCCTGTCCCAACTTTTTTGAGATGTGTTGCTGTCATGAAATTTCAAATGAGCCAATATTTGGCATGAAATTTCAAAATGTCTCACTTTCAACATTTGATATGTTGTCTATGCTCTATTGTGAATACAATATCAGTTTTTGAGATTTGTAAATCATTGCATTCCATTTTTATTTACAATTTGTACTTTGTCCCAACTTTTTTGGAATCAGGGTTGTACATAAAATTAAGTGCAAAAGTCTAAATCTAAATTGAGTTGTTATTTTATAACCATTTGTACATGTGAAAGAATGATACTAAAACCTTAAAAATATAAATTTATACTATTTGAGGACAATAATTACCTTGGTGTTGTATAAGTTTTTATCATGTTGAAGTAAAAGGTGCATCACTTTATAAAAACGAAGCTGATATGCCGTACAACACATGATCTTCTAAAGAATTCAATATAATATATAATATACAGTACTGTGCCGTATTTACAGTATGCGCTGTGTTTTTAGTATTCACTTTGTTTAGATCTTTATTTTATTACATCTTCTCCTTCATCATCCGAGTCAGCACAAAAACATTTTAGATTCCAAACATTAGTTTTTAATCATGAATTAAATGTTACAGAAAAAAAGTTTGCATGTCAGTAAAGAAAGCATCATGTTCCATAAGAGACACTTTTCAGACAGTGAAATGAAGGCTGCTGGGTTTTGTGCAAAAACAAGAAGCAAGCGTGAGTCAAAGAGTCCAGAAGAAAAGAACTGAGTCTGGTTCTGTAAGATGCTCAGCAATACTTTGGGAAAATTCACATCTACAAACAAACAAACTACGATGTAAAATGGAATCAATGCAATAAATGAATAAAACACCTTGTACATGCTGATGTGTTGTGGAAAAGATTTTCCTCTTTTGTGTTAAATATTATTGTCTAGTTCCAGTTTTATGTAAAGGTCTTCATGTGTTGGTGAGTTTTTGACAGTTTTTTGTTAGTTTTGGTTTGTTTTTTAGATGAGCGAAAGGTTTCTGTTTTCCTAAATAAATCAGTACAAGGTGTAGGATCTTCAGATTGCTGAAAACAGGTAACTGAAAACTTAAACAACTCAAGTATTCACTTTTGTAACAGCATGAATGCTTTTGCCTACACTGTGATTGTGATTGTAATACGCTTAACACCATCTTAGCCCCCCTTTACACTGGGCAGTATGCCTTCTTTCTTCTTGTTACCAGGATCTGAAAATTTTCCATATTAAACCTTAAGAAAGTTGCCATCATTGAGACCCTCATCCATATATCATCCTGGCCCAACCCTTCCCGAGTTAATCAGTGTGCACGCTGAAGCTAAAAGGTGTCCACAGTCTTCCTGTTTTGCCTGGGGGTTAGAAGAAACATGAAAGAGCTCATGAAAAAACAGGGGAAATGACTGAAGAGCAAACAGTAGGTGGGTGTTAGAGGGGCTGAATTTGGGTAGTAGTACTCACTGCATGTTACAGGACACTTTGCTAATGAAGGACATAGTGACTTGGTGTATTACATTACATTCATGGCATTTAACAGATGCTCTTATCCAGAGCAACATACAACATACCCAGAGCAGTTGAGGTTACATGTCTTGCCCAAGGGCACTTCAGCCTTTTCATCTGGTCCAGGGGATTGAACTAGTGACCTTTTGCTCCCAAAGCTGTTTCACTAACCTTTAGGCTATAAGCCAATGAAGAGCTTCCTGTAAAGTGAAGCACCAAGTTCTCCGTCATGGCTTCCTGCTCTCTGAATGCACCTTGACAACTGTGGAAATGAGTGTCATGATATCATCTCATTATCTCTAGCCACTTTATCCTGTTCCACAGGGTCGCAGGCAAGCTGGAGCCTATCCCAGCTGACTACGGGCAAAAGGCGGGGTACACCCTGGACAAGTCACCAGGTCATCACAGGGCTGATACATAGACACAGACAACCATTCACACTCACAGTCAATTTAGAGTCACCAGTTAACCTAACCTGCATGTCTTTGGACTGTGGGGGAAACCGGAGCACCCGGAGGAAACCCACGCAGACACAGGGAGAACATGCAAACTCCGCACAGAAAGGCCCTCGCTGGCCACGGGGCTTGAACCCGGACCTTCTTGCCATGAGGCGACATCGCTAACCACTACACCACCGTGCTGTCATGATATCATATACATGGATCATATACCATCATGATATCATATATATGGCATATCGTATATCATCCTTCTTCACTATTTATAAAGAATCATCTGAGTGCCTTAGAAATAGAAGGCCGAAGATAAAGACAATATTTTAAGGATAGGTTTTTTTAATAGGTTAATATTTAAATATAATTTAGCTATATATTTTTTCCTTTCCTTTTTAGATTTTGTAGTATTTTTCAACATTACAAATATTGTAAGTATTGTGCATTATCTTTTTCATCTCTCTTAATTTGTTACATCTGATATGTACTTTTATCCGACGAAGGAAAGACATTTGAATTGAATTGAATTTGAATTGAGTGATCACAACAAGTATCAACGTCTTATTATACATTGATCACATTAGTTAGCCTTTAGTTTTGAAGTGTTATATTGCATCCTAGTTTTGTGTTTTTCTGGTCTAGAAAAACGTGATCTGCTAGTTCTCTTATGATAACAGATATTGTGGTGTAAAATACTTCCTGGACTTGGGAAAGTGAAGAGGTGGGTGGAACTCTACTGGCATCATTGTTCAGCATTTCTCTTTTTATTTTGAAGGCCTGGTCTGAAACACACTCGCACAAAACACACTCAACACTGACATACGGTACAGTTCTCTCCTCTCTCACATTACAGGTGTTTAGCAGATGCTCTTATCCAGACCAATGAACAATATACCTAGAGCAGAGCAGCCTGGGGAGCAGTTGGGGGTTAGGTGCCTTTCTCAAGGGCACTTCAGCCATTATGGTCCAGGGAATCAAACCAGTGACCTTTTGGCCACAAAGCTGCTTCTCTAACCATTAGGCCTTGGCTTCCCTACAGTTCTCAGCTCTCTCCTTTATGCCTTTGGCCACTTACTGCAACACAGAACATGCTTGTTAGCATTAATAGTCACAGGTGTAACTCCTTCCTCCTCACCTCCTGCAGATTCTCTCTCTGTTCACAGCCCAGCACCCGATCCCACTTCTGCCTCCGCATGGTGATAATGCTATTGGCCTATCATTTGACTACTGCTATGGATTTAATCCATCCATTCATCCATTTTCTTCTGCTTATCTGAAGTCAGGTCATGGTGGCTGCAGGCTAAACAGGATATTCCAGGCGTCCCTCTCCCCAGCAACACTTTCCAGTTCCTCCTGGTGGATCCCAAGGCGCTCCCAGGCCAGATGATATATATATATATATATATATATAAAATCTTGGGCGGCACGGTGGTGTAGTGGTTAGCGCTGTCGCCTCACAGCAAGAAGGTCCTGGGTTCAAGCCCCGGGGCCGGCGAGGGCCTTTCTGTGTGGAGTTTGCATGTTCTCCCCGTGTCCGCGTGGGTTTCCTCTGGGTGCTCCGGTTTTCCCCACAGTCCAAAGACATGCAGGTTAGGTTAACTGGTGATTCTAAATTGACTGTAGGTGTGAATGTGAGTGTGAATGGTTGTCTGTGTCTATGTGTCAGCCCTGTGATGACCTGGCGACTTGTCCAGGGTGTACCCCGCCTTTCGCCCATAGTCAGCTGGGATAGGCTCCAGCTTGCCTGCGACCCTGTAGAAGGATAAAGCGGCTAGAGATAATGAGATGAGATGAGATGAGATATATAATCTCTCCAGCATGTTCTGCATCTACTCCAAGGTTTTCTCCCAGTTGGACGTGCCCAGAAAACCTCCAAAGGAAGGCACACAGGAGACATCCTAATCAGATGCCCGAACCACCTCAGCTGACTCCTTTCGACATGAAGGAGCAGCAGCTCTACTCCGAGATCCCTCCGGATGTCTGAGCTCCTCACCCTATCTCTAAGGCTGAGCCCAGCGACCCTACAGTGAAAGCTCATTTCAGCCACTTGTATCTGCGATCTCATCCTTTCGGTCATTACTAAAAGCTCATAACCATAGGTGAGGGGTGGAACGTTGATTGACTGGTGAATTGAGAGCTTTGCCTTCCGGCTCAGCTCCCTCTCCACCACGACGGACTGGTACGATGCCCACATTACTGCTGACATCACCCCAATCCGCCTGTCCATCTCCAGCTCCATCCCAAATACTTGGGATTTCATCTAATTGACAAAATTGGTTTTCTGAACTTGTGTCATGAGTCAATGCATGCTACCCCCCCCCTCACCTTTCATACAATCCTGCCATAAGCTTGGTCTCCAAGCATGGGAATGACTTCAGGTTGTGTGTGTGTGTGTGGGGGGGGGGGGGATAATTTCCATACTGTGTACATTTTTTACAATGATAATTGAGCTGAAGTTTAGATATAATGAGACATTTATAAAAAATCTAAAGTCATGGCCTAGGTCATTATTATATGCTAAAATGCCTTGATATTTGTTGTTGTTGTTGCTAAAAATAAAAGGAATAAACTTAATTTGAATAATACCTTTGGGCTGGTTGTTTATTTCCCCATCATACTCCACCAGGAATTAATTTTATGGACTGATATTGGGCAAGACAGACTATAAAATCTCAACCTTCTTGTCTTTAGTTGACTGCATCTACATGGTACAGAGGAAGGTATGTTGCTTTATGAGGAACACAAATGTTTCAAACTTAATGGATTGTAAACCTTGTAATATGATCTGCTCTGTAAACTTTTATGCACACCATACCAGTCATGCTCACTGGATACATATATATCCCTGATGATTTAGTCTGAGTTTAATTTTAAACAGTATTCTTGACATTATACTATGTAAACAATGACGTAATTCTATAGTCTAAGCTTTATTTTCTCAGATCTGGAAGACATTGCGAATGCTGTAGATGGACACAATCATCAGTTTGGATTTATCGGAGGAGCCTTCACTTTGTTTCAGTTCACTTAATACCTCATGTTTGAAGATTGATTATCCTTTACAAGTTCGGGTTTTGCTCTACATCCTCTTTAGCACTTCTTCTCTTATCACTGTGTTTGGAAACCTGCTTGTGATTATAACTGTTGTACATTTCAGACAATTACACACATCAACTAATTACCTCATTCTCTCTCTGGCTGTTGCTGATCTGCTTGTAGGAGGAATAGTGATGCCTCCCAGCATGATACGCTCTGTGGAAACCTGCTGGTATTTAGGAAACACCTTTTGTAAAATACACAGCAGTTTGGATGTCATTGTGTGCACTGCATCCATTTTTAACCTGTGTATTATTTCTTTAGACCGATATTATGCTGTGTGTCATCCGCTTCTGTATCACAGTAAAATTACTCCTAATACCATTAGATTAATGATCATAGTGTGTTGGGGCTTTTCTGCAGCACTCGGGTTTGGGATGATATTTCTGGAGCTCAATATTCTTGGAAATGAAGAGTTTTATTACAATAACTTTGTGTGTGAAGGTGCCTGCATGGTGTTCCAAGCCAAAGTGGGAGCTGTGTTATTTTCTACGCTTTGTTTTAACATCCCTGCAGTAATCATGCTCTGTGTGTATATGAAAATCCTCCACACTGCACAAAGACAAGCTCGTGCAATTCAATCCACAAATGCACAGATGAAGACAGCCGAGGAAAAAGCCAGTGTGAGCAAGTCAGAAAAGAAGGCCACGAAAACATTAGCCATAATCATGGGAGTTTTCCTGACTTCATGGGTGCCATTTTTTATCTGTAACTGCTTAGATCCATTTACAGGATATTCAGTTCCTCCGATTGTGTTTGATGTTTTCCTTTGGCTTGCATACTTTAATTCGACGTGTAATCCGATAGTCTATGCCTTTTTCTTTAGCTGGTTCAGACACGCTTTCAGAGTCATTCTGTCTGGGGGAATATTTCAGGCTAATTCCTCACACACTCGATTGTTTTGATTGTTATATTCGAATCCTATCAACATGTTTTTGGTGAAATAAATGTAATATAAAAATGAGTGTGACATTCATAGCTATTCCCTTCCACAATTTCTTGTGCGCACATATGCCAAGGGTTCCATTTCCATCAATGTTGCTGATACTGATCATCACTCAGTTATATAGAACAAGACAGCATGTCAATAAAAGAAAATAACATGAAATGTGGAAAATGGGCGGCACGGTGGTGTAGTGGTTAGTGCTGTCGCCTCACAGCAAGAAGGTCCGGGTTCGAGCTCCGTGGCCGGCGAGGGCCTTTCTGTGCAGAGTTTGCATGTTCTCCCTGTGTCCGCGTAGGTTTCCTCCGGGTGCTCCGGTTTCCCCCACAGTCCAAAGACATGCAGGTTAGGTTAACTGGTGACTCTAAATTGACTGTGAGTGTGAATGGTTGTCTGTGTCTATGTATCAGCCCTGTGATGACCTGGTGACTTGTCCAGTGGTGACTTGTCCTTTCCTGTACGCTTTTCCTCCGCATCCAAGTCCAACTGAACTTCAGCCAACTGCGGTCACACTATGCATTGATCACAGTCATCAAACAAACAGGACTTTGGGGGCCAAACGTGCTCAGGTGTGGTACAGATTGTTTAGTCTGAGTACATCCTTACAGTGCTTTGAAAAATCAACATTGAAAAATCTATCTTCACTCTAGTACAAATAGACCAAGCAGCAAGACTTACATTTACATTCATGGCACTTGGCAGTGTTGCAGTTGAGTCACTGAACCTCGAATCCGAGTCCAGTCTTGAGTCCCCAGTGTTCAAGTCCAAGTCAAGTTCAAGTCATTAAAGAAAATTTTGAGTTGAATCCGACACAAATGACACAGCTGTCACACACACACTCTCTCTCTCTCTCTAAAACACATTGATAGCTTTGAGTAGTGTGAAGATGTATGTCCCATACCATAGCCTACAATAAATTCACAAAGAAAAAAGTCTTCTATCAGGAATATTAAGGAAAAAGCTGGTGGCACATAAGATATAAATATCCTATGCCAAATTATGGTATGTTACAAAAAATAAAGAAAAAATCAGTCTTCTTCTCTAATTTACGAGTCCGAATGCACCTAATGCATGAGTCCAAGTCATCAGTGCTTAAGTCCAAGTCAAGTCATGAGTCCTTAAAATTAGAGCACAAGTTGGACTTGAGTCCTGGACTTGAGTAATACAAGCCTGGTATTTGGCATACGCCCTTATCCAGAACAACATACACTCAACGGCCACTTTATTAGGAACACCCCTACATCCACCTGCTGTTTGATGCAGTTCTCTAATCAGCCAATCCCTCGACAGGATAAAATCGCAATGCATCAAATCATTCTGTGGGTGGTAGAAATGGGCAACTGGACTTGCTTGAAAATTCTTGAAAACGTTTCACCTCTCGTCCAAAAGGCTTCCTCAGTTCTGTCTGACTAATAGGGAGTATCAGATATTTATCCTCTCCTGGATCAGAATCAGAATCAGAATTCTGATGACCAGCTCATCTAAGGTGTCATTGAAGCATCATGTTGGTGTGGGTCACTGGAGGCTGGGTGTGAATGGCGAGTCATTAGGGTGATCAAAGGATTGCCCGTTAGGGTGATCAATGGCAATCTGACTCTCTCTGTCCTCCTGTGAGTCACCGAAAACAGCTGGGTCCTGGCGTACACCCAGCCGTCTGGGAAGAGTGTCCAAGACCGCCTTGTAGATGTTTGACAAATGATGTCTTAGACCCCCACCTCTGTTCAGTGATGGCCATTCCAGGTTGACAAAAATAGCTTCTTTAACTCCTCGCTCATACCAACGATCCTCTCTGAATTTTCAAGAATTTTCAAGAATTTTCAAGCAAGTCCAGTTGCCCATTTCTACCACCCACAGTTTACTATGACCTGAATGATTGAGAATCTTCACAGACATGGTTCCACGCATTTTGGGATGAGAACCCTTTGACTGGTGCGGGAGTATGAGAAGTGTTCCAGAAAACTGGCAGACTACAGAAACCACCTGCGTTTTAACCTGAGATGCCGACAATCCAACATTATCCCCACCAGCCTATGCCTATTTTCAATGGTTAAAGGACACAGAGCTGAGACAATCCTGCAGAAAGCCCAGAAGCGGCTTCTCAATGAGAGAGTGAGACAAGTACATTTCACCATCGATGCTCTCCAGAACAAGACTAAACTGAGGTTTGAGGAGTTGACAGCCCTTCTTCCCAGTGAAGTTTTGGAACGAGTCTCTGATCTCACTGAGAAGGCACAGCTTTCACAACGCACCAAAGGTAAGGAATGACAGATGCGCAAATTTCAAAAATTGCTGTCTAAAACCACCTCCTCCGGCAAGACAGAAGGGCTGACTTGGAGGAAGAAATCTGACCAGGCTACACAACCAGACAAAGAAGAGAAATGGGTGAAGAATTTATCCAACAGGGTACTCACCCAATCAGAGAGAGAGGTCTTATCCAAGGGTCTTAACTTTGCAGTTTCACCTGAGCGGATACCGGTAGTAGAACTCATCACAGCCACAGAGACAGCCATCAGGAACAACAACCTGACCAACACGGAGTCAGAACAACTTAGACTGAAGATATCAGCTGCTTTATCCAGTGCGAAAGCACCCTCCTCCAACCTCACCAGCCAAGGAAGGAGGGCTCTTAGAGTGCTTCAAAGAGACCAGAACATCACCATCCTTCCTGCTGACAAAGGGAGATGCACAGTGGTGCTAAACACAGCGGACTACCACTCCAGGATGACCAGTCTCCTCAGTGATACAACCACTTATGAAACATTGAGGAGGGACCCCACAAGTGGTTACAAAAGGAAAGTTGTTAGCTGTTTGCAACAACTAGAAATGGACCAAGCCATCAACTGATCTCTTTACTACAGATTGTACCCTGGGGAAGCCGTGCCTCTCATATACGGACTCCCCAAGATTCACAAAGAAGGAGCTCCTCTCAGACCTTTTATCAGCAATATAAACTCGGTCACATATGTGACCCCTCACCGAATCCAGGGACACGTCGGCCAAAACGAATCTGAGATAATCGCAAAAGAAGCATTTTTTTTTCGAAATTTGTGATTTTTGTTTTTTTCCATCATGTGCAAGTTGAGATCTTGAAGAATGCAATCAGTATTTCAGATAATAGATTGCTTTGTTGGAAAAGCATACAATTTTTGTTGCAAATTGTCTCGTTTTTGTCAGGACTGTAGCCTGCTGGGGGGTGTCGGTAAATTACCATATGGGCCATTCACATGATGATTTAAGTCTTTTGTTTTTTTTTCCGCGAATCAGCTGTATGATCCGAGCTGAGCGCATGGCTACTTAACTGCATACAGGCGTGTGATTTCACTATGGAATAAGTTACTAAACAGAGCGCAGAGGAGCTGACACACCGCGAAGCAAACAGACACACGGTATTTACATCGGAGATCACCATTTCTAGCAAAAAAACCCCGCAACCTCGTTTTCCAGATTGAATGGAATACTTGAATGATTGGTTGATGCAAGGACCATTCTAAGATTACATTCCATCGGAGGCATTGGTGTGTGCAAGGCGCCATTTCTCTTTCTGATGGGGTGAGTTTATTAATCTAAGGCTGTGTGCTTATTTTTGCATGTAACGGAGAGTGTTGTGGTTTGGTTAAGCCTAGGTCACAACCGGACGTACGATTTTTGGCCGTGTGATTTTTGGCGTTTCTCAAATCGCAACCTTTTTTTTTGTTGCTCACGGAGAAAGACGCGCATTTGCCGTAAGTTTGTCTTGCAACCTGAAAAAAAACATAAGCGCCCGTAGAGTTTGTTTGACATGACAAAGAACCTCTGCGGCTTGAAAATCAGCACGGCACATGCGCGCTCTCATGCTTTTCACATGCGTGCTCTCGTGCGTTTCATGTGCGCTCTCCATGTGTTTCTTGCGTTTTTTGCATGTAGACCGGCCGTAGGAGCACATACGGCTGGTTGTGACCGAGGCTTTACATGAAACTAGTGTTGTGTTAGTTGTGTCATCATCGTGCTATCTTTCTTTCTTACGGTGTGAGTAATTTTTCAACCACAAAATGTTAAAGTATACTTTAGGACTTATTTTTGTACTTCATAATTGTGTTGGGCATACTTTGCATGGAAGGAAAACTGACGTGGTGATCTTTGTTTACATGAAAGTAGTATCGTGCTAGCTAGTAGGGGGTAGGGCTTTCCTTAATGTCATGCAGATGAGCACCATTAGGTGCTCGTCCTACACCCAGAGTAGCTGAGATGGAAAACTTTGAGGGCGATTTTCTCCCTTTTCTGTTTTAAGAAGTATACACTTTCAAAAGGCCACACATTCTTCAAATATTGTCAGATCTCCACATGGAAGGCATCATTGGAAAGCTTAGAAACTGTACTTTCTGAATCTGTCAATAACTCAAAATGCCCCTGTGCAGACATGTGTCCCTGGATTCTGTGATCTGCCACATATAACATTGCTAAACACCTAGCCACCATCTTGGCTCCTCTAGTTGGTAATACACCATATCATGTCAAAAATTCCCAAGATTTTGCTTCTAAAGTTGCAGACCTCAAACTAGATGCAGATGAAACCATGGTTTCCTACGATGTCACTTCTCTGTTCACCTGCATTCCCACCACAGAAGCAGTCGGATCTGTAAGAAAACGACTCCTTCTGGATAGCTCCTTACTGGATAGAATGAAACTCACCACAGATCAGATTTGCACCCTGCTTGACCTCTACCTGACTACCACTTATTTCCAGTTTAATGAAAGTTTCTACAGACAGAAGCATGGATGCACCATGGGATCACCAGTGTCCCCTATTGTGGCCAATTTATACATGGAGGAAGTGGAACATATAGCTTTGACCACTTTTGCAGGAGTTGCTCCCAGCCATTGGTTTAGATACATGGATGATACCTGGGTTAAAATCAAAATCCATGAGGTGGAAGCTTTCTTGAAACACATCAATGCAGTGGATAGCAACATCAACTTCACTCGGGAGGATGTCAGTGGGAATAATGTAGCCTTCTTGGATTGTGATGTACACATTAGACAAGACAGAAGCCTTAGTATCGAGGTCTACCGGAAACCCACACACACAGACCAGTACCTACTTTTTGACTCTCACCACCCACTGGAACATAAATTGGGGGTCATTAGGACCTTGCAACACAGAGCTCAGAACATTCCTACAACATTAGAGGGAAAAGAGAAGGAGCAGAATCATATCAAGAAAGCACTTCAGAATTGCGGTTATCCCAACTGGGCTTTCCTAAAGAGCATAAAAAGGAACATAACTGACAAGGATGATAACAGGAACAAACGCAAGAACATTGTCATTCCCCACATTTCTGGTCTATCCGAGAAACTCAGGAGGATCTTCTACAAACACAACATTCCGGTACATTTCAGACCCAGTAACACCCTGAAGCAGAAACTGGTCCACCCTAAGGACAGAATACCCAGACACAAACAGGACAACGTAGTGTATGCAATTCAGTGCAGTGATGATTGCACGGATTCGTATATTGGAGAGATGAAACAACCGCTATACAGGCGCTTGGCCCAACACAGGAGAGCCAGCTCCTCAGGCCAGGACTCGGCTGTCTACATTCATCTTAACAACAAAGGACACTCATTTCAGGATTGTAACATACGCATTTTAGCCAGACAGGATCGTTGGTATGAGCAAGGAGTTAAAGTAGCCATTTTTGTCAACCTGGAACGGCCATCACTGAACAGAGGTGGGGGTCTAAGACATCATTTGTCAAACATCTACAAGGCAGTCTTGGACAATCTTCCCAGACAGCTGGGTGTGCGCCAGGACCCAGCTGTTTTCGGTGACTCACAGGAGGACAGAGGGAGTCAGATTCCCATTGATCACCCTAACAGGCAATCCTTTGATCAGCCTAATTACTCGCCGTTCACACCCAGCCTCCAGTGACCCACAACAACATGATGCCTCAATGACACCTTAGATGAGCTGGTCATCAGAATTCTGATTCTGATTCTGATCCAGGAGAAGATAAATATCTGATACTCCCTATTAGTCAGACAGAACTGAGGAAGCCTTTTGGACGAGAGATGAAACGTTTTCAAGAATTTTCAAGCAAATCCAGTTGCCCATTTCTACCACCCACAGTTTACTATGACCTGGATGATTGAGAATCTTCACAGACAAGCCCTATGCACCTCACTCCTCTCATGCTCACCGATATGCTCAGAATGTTTCCAATCAGAAAACCCGTGAACAAACGCATTGTGCTTACTTGAAAATAGCTTGCAAGCAAAACAAAAGATGCAACCAGTTGAAGGGGAGTAAAGTAGCCACTGACTAGTCACAGATTGGCCATTAGGTAGAGAACATTTGAGTAAGGAATTTGTGAAACTCTTAGTCATGCCCCCATTGTCCTATCCCTACTTGAGGCAGGGTACTTTTCACTTCGATTTTGAAAAGCAGCTGCTCCTCAACTAACCAGAATCGACTTGGCTTGTTCAGTAATGGAACTTGGCCATAAAGCAGGGTCATTATCTGTTTCTCACCAGGAGTTTGAGCCCCCAGCTTCTGGTGTGATACTGGTCTCGGTGTACCCCTTCTGACTTGACAAGACTTTCTCAGGCGATGCCTGGTCTGACAGTGAGTCTCCTGTAATAACGAGTGCAGTCTTGGTCGGTTGTGGTATTTGGCCGTAAAGCAGGGTCATTAAGTGTTTCACAACTGGAGTTGGAGTCCCAAGCTTCTGGTGTGAAACTGGGCTCCGTGCACTCCTCCTCACATGGAAACACTTTCTCAGGTGATGCCTGGTTTGATTGTGGGCCTGAGGCCTGAGCCTGACAGGTCGGGTCTACGCTTGATTGGATCTGTGAGGGCTCCTGTATGATCAAGCCTGTAGGGATCTCTTCATTGATACAAATCGGGCCACTGATGACATCATCAATACTTGAATCTTGAGGCTTGTCGAAAAAGTTAGAAATCAGAGGCACATTTTTTAAAAAAAATCAGCCTGCTTCGCGTCCCTAATTTTTTTGTCTTTTTGTTTTGAAGCCCCACTTTTTTGTTTGCAATCCATATTACTGATGCCAAGTGTAATGTGGGAGTGTTATATCTATTGTATTTTCACTGGGACTTCCTAAATTTCTCACAACTGATTATAATAATAACATATACACACATGCACACGCAATACAATAATTAAAGGCAATGAGCCTTTAAAAAGGCTTTGAACCTTTGAAGGTGCAGTGTTGTTTCTAATAATATAATATAATATAATATAATATAATATAATATAATATAATATAATATAATATAATATAATATGGGCGGCACGGTGGTGTAGTGGTTAGCGCTGTCACCTCACAGCAAGAAGGTCCGGGTTCGAGCCCCATGGCCGGCAAGGGCCTTTCTGTGCGGAGTTTGCATGTTCTCCCCGTGTCCGCATGGGTTTCCTCTGGGTGCTCCGGTTTCCCCCACAGTCCAAAGACATGCAGGTTAGGTTAACTGGTGACACTAAATTGACCATAGGTGTGAATGTGAGTGTGAGTGGTTGTCTGTGTCTATGCGTCAGCCCTGTGATGAGCTGGCGACTTGTCCAGGATGTACCCCGCCTTTCGCCCGTAGTCAGCTGGGATAGGCTCCAGCTTGCCTGCGACCCTGTAGAACAGGATAAAGTGGCTAGAGATAATGAGATGAGATGAGATAATATAATATAATATAATATAATATAATATAATATAATATAATATAATATAATATAATATAATATATAAATGGATATAAGCCTTTAAAAAGGCTGTTGGATGCTAAACTGCTGAACAAGTCTGGTTGAACAGGCTGAACACAGACCAAGGTGTCAAGCTGAATGGTCAGAATGTTGTGAGGAGTACTGAAGCAGGGAGCCTATCTATATAGAGAGCCCAAGTCTCCGCCCCTTCTGGTCAGTCCATTGGAAAATTGATATTAGATTTTCACTTAGACTTCCGAAATTTCTCACTGAAAATACACTAGTCCTTACAACGGCTTTGAGGTCGTAGCGGCGAATCAAATCAATTAAAACATTTATCTTGTTGATTTGATTGGCCGCCGCAGGCAAAATTCGCTCCTCATTTGCATAATATTAAACTTGGCCAAATATTTTCACTTCGCTTCGCCCTGTTCGCATGCCTTCGCCCCATTTTGATTCCCTCATAGGAATGAATGGTGAATTTCGCTTCGCTTTGCCAAATTTGCGTGTATGTGTCCCCGGCGTGAGGCACACAAGGCATGTTGTTATCTGCCTATGACATGAAATGAAGTAAGGAACAAAAATGAACCCCAACACCAAAACCCTTGATAAATCAGAGGCCCTTTGTAAGGACATTTGTAATCAGAGGGCTCTCTTCAGGGGCGTCGATGTAGGGGGGAAAGTGGGACTCAGTCACCAGGGCCATACATATCGGGGGGCCCCATAGGGAGTCAGTTTTTTTTGTAGGGGGGGTCCATTTGAGCTACGTGCATAGGGACCAGAATTTGGTGCTACTCTTAACAGTACGCTTTCCTGTTAGGGCTCTCTCTAGGGCCCCAGATAGCCAGAAGTCACGACCCTTAGCAGGGGCTTTCATAATCATAGGATCCTCTGAAAGCATTCCCCCTACTTCCTTGAACCCCTAGTTGGCAGACATTATGGCCTCAGGAGTTTTCACGAGAGGCATGACAGGAGGGCCAGGGGCCCTCTGATTGCCATCCCCCACCGCCCACCAACCCACCCCTTCCCTCTGTTTTCTTCAGATATGCCCTATAACAGTGGAAGTAGTCATAAGATCCTAGAGAATAGAGGCCCTCTGATGTCACAATTGGCATTGGCATCGGCATGGGCCCCCCAGGCCACTGGACCCCTTGGGCCCCTGGGCACCGGCCCCACTGGCCCGGTCCATAATCTGGCCCTGATGCTGTGGTGTAACTTAGCTTTTTCTGTGGATTTCTTTTCTCTTATTTAGGACTGTGAGCACGTTTCTTCCGATGGGGAAGCTCTCTGAAATTTTGAACTTTGATTTTTTGAACTGAGAGCTCTTTTCCCATTGTTGGGCTGCATTTCTGGACTCTATCCTGCTTTTTCCTTTTTTGCACTTGTTTGACAGCTGATCTCTAATGTCCATCCCCCCTCCATTACACTTTCCTGTATTTCTCCCATTGGCTGCTTCTACCCTCCACTCCTCCACTTTTCAGATTAAGACCTACCTCGTTCTTTCCTGGTGCACATGAGTCTGCTTTTGGGCCTAGTCTACTCCTATTGCCTTTTGGCTGTGATGGAGCAATAAAAGATTATTGCAGAGGTGCGTACACTCTTTAGTACCTGAGATGCGGCCTTCAGAGCAGGTGACAGGGTGGCCCTAAGAGTAGTGAGGGCCAAACTGTCTCAGCCATTCAGAGCAGCAAAGCATGCACACACCCAGAGAATTTACAGCTACTTAAAGGACAGCAGCAACACAGCATGCATGGCAGGGCATCCAGGCCATCACAAACTACAGGACAAAACCACCTGCCTATGACAATGATGCATTGAACAGATTCTATGCATGGTTTGAGGTGCAGAACAGCATGGCAGCAAGGAAGCCCATCCCTCCTCCCAAAGACTAGCTGCTGTGTCTTACCATAGCTGATGTGAAGAGAAAACTATGCAGAGTCACCCCATGGAAGGCTGCTGGACCAGACAACATCCCATTAAAGTGCTCGGAGGATGCGCAGACCAGCTGGCAGATGTTCTCACTGACATCTTCAACATCTCCCTGAGCAATGCATTCATTCCAAAGTGCTTCAAGACCACTACCATCGTCTCCATGCCAAAGAAGTCTTCAGTGTCCTGCCTCAATAACTACCATCCCGTTGCACTCACACCCATCATTATGAAGTGTTTCGAGAGGCTTATCATGATGCACATAAAGACTCTGCTGCCTCCCTCACTAGACCCCCTGCAGTTTGTGTATTGCCATAACCACCCTCAACAGATGACCCCATAGCTACCACCCTTCATCTGGCCTTTAGCCACCTGGACAAGAAGGACACATACGTTCAAATGCTGTTCATAGACTTCAGTTCAACATTCAACACAATTATCCTTCAGCAGCTAATTGGAAAGCTGAGCCTATTGGGCCTGAACACGTCCCTCTGCAACTGGATCCTGGACTTCCTGACTGAGAGACCTCAGTCAGTCCAGATTGGGAGCAGAATTCCCATCACTACCATACTGACCCCCCCCCCCCCCCCCCCCCCCCCCCAAGGCTGGGTGCTCAGTCCACTGCTCTTTGCTCAGCTTACTGAACAATGTGTCAGCATAAAGAGAGGAGGTGCAATGGTTACTAGACTGGTGTAGAGTCAACAATCTGTCTCAGAACATGGACAAAACAAAAGAGATGGTTGTTGACTTCAGAAAAACACGGCGTGACCACTCTCTGCTGTACATTGATGGCTCAGTCATGGAGAACGTCAAGTGCACCAAATTCCTTGGTGTTAATCTGGTAGAAAACCTCACTTGGTCCCTCAACACCAACTCCATAGCAAAGGTAGCCCAGTAGCATCTCTACTTCCTACACAGGCTGAGGAAAACCCATCTCCCATCCCCCATCCTCAATATATTCTACAGAGGGACTACTGAGAGCACCAGGATTGTGGCTGACCCCCCTCCCCCCCACACACACACCATTCACACAATCTTTTCACCCTCCTGCCATCTGGAAAAAGGTACTGAAGAATTCAGGCCTTCACAGACAGACTCTGTAAGTTTCTTTCCACAAGCCATCAGATTCCTCAACTCTGAAGGACTGGACTGATGCACAGGGACTGTTGAACACACCACTCCCACTGCAGACTTTGCATATTGAACAATAATACACTATCACTTTTCTCACACACTTAACTTTCCGCAGATTATCGGTGATGGGTACTGGTTGGGGGCGGCACGAATTTCTAGCCTGGAATCTATGATTAATGCCCGTCTATTAAGGATTGAAGGGAGTCCAGCAGCCGATACCGCTAAAGGGAATGCGGGGAATGTTCAGCATCTGAATGATGGGAACTTGGATGAATCGGTTGACTTCACAAAGCAAAATGTGAGTACTGATTGCTGGAAAAGACAAGGTGCTAGACCCAAAAACAAAAGGGCATTAACTTCAACTCCATTGCGGTCTGATGCCGTCAAACCTACAGTCTATGAATACCACCGGACTGAAAACTACAGATATACACAGCCCATTACACTCCAGAACAGATTTCAGTGCCTTACAGACATGGAACCAGTAGTTTCTTGAAAGTGGCAGAATTTGAATAACAAAAATAAAGCTTGAAGTAGAGGTAGAAAGCAGCCGCCAACACTTGTTAATCCTACAACCCTTGTTGTGGGTGATTTCACTGTGGAAATTATTGGAGGAGAGTCCATGGTTGTGTGCTGTTTTCCTTACGCTTCCATCTCAGAGACTACAGACAACATTTCAAAAATGCTGTCAAACTACAAATCAATTAAACGCATTATTGTGCATGTTGGAACAAATGATGTTTTCAGGGAACAGCTCACTGTGAGGAAATCTTTCAAAGACCTTTTTTCTGCCCTAAACGGACTTGGAATGCCTTTTTTTATGAGTGGTCCATTACCAGGATCTGTGATCGGCAATTACGGCTTTTCCCGACTGCTCAGTCTCAACACCTGGCTTGCAAAGATATGTTTTTCCTCTGGCATTAATTTTATTGACAACTTTAACCTTTTCTGGAAACGCAAAGCCTTTTTCAGCCCAAATAGCACAAAACTCAGCTGGACTGGTGCCAAAGTCTTGGCAGACCATTATCAACACTCTGTCCACCATTCCATGCCGACCTTGGGTACACTCTCTGATAAGTGCTCTGTAGCTGCACTGAAAGGAGCTAACAACACTGATACGAACTCTGTTTGGGTACAAACTGAACCTCCCAGGGACATCAACAAAGGCTCAAAAACAGTACGGAAACACACTGTTGAGGTTCAAACTCAAGCAGTGAATCTGCAGGCAGAAAGAAGCGGGACTGACACTCACTCTGATGGATTCAAGCAAAACTCCTTGTCACCAACGAAGGCAACTAAGCCCCCAGCAACTACAGAGGATCATGTTGACTCATCTGCCCCCAATACGGTTCAGGAAAATGATCAGAGGGTGGATCTATCACCACACACATCCCCGTCACTTTCCAAGGCTAGCAACATGATATCTGAGCTAACGGGTAAGCTGGCAGAACTATCAGAAAGACAATCAGATAAACAAGCATCACCACAACCTCCTGAGACTGGCAATAGGCAATCACCAACAACAGCAGTGGATGTAACCCCAAGCCCCTCCATATCTCCTTCACCCCCCAGACTGCGTTTTCCTGAGAAAATGGAGAGACTATTGTCTTTAAGCCGAGTGTCTTTGGCAAGCCCAAGAGGACACTCAAATCAAGTACCATACACAGAGCTGTCTCATGGTCAGGCCTTGTGTACCCCAAAATCTCTAATGATATATCCAACTGCCACAGCACCCAAGAAACAGAGGGCACCACCTCCCCCTGTGATTACAGATAAGACTCAAGGACCATGTGCACAGCTACAGTTCACCAGCAGCAGTGAAGACGTTCATGTTGGAACGAACTGATATAATCTGGGTCCAGATGATAGTTTTGAAAATAAGCTGGGACCCATGACGTACTTTTCTATTCCTGTGCTAACAAGAAGGAGAGGTGTTCTTATTCATCCTATCAATGGGGTAAACTCATCAAATCTCCTTCCAGTTCCAAAACAACCACAGAATGCTTCTGTGGAAATTATCACCACATTCACTGTAAAACTAGCTCTTCAGAATGTAAGATCACTTAATAAGCCTTTTTTAATTAATGACTACATCGGTACACACAAACTGGATTTTATGCTTCTTACTGAAACTTGACTTGAACAATCAAGTAGCTCTATTACTCTTATTGAAGCAACTCCCCCACTCTTTGATTTCATGAGTGTTGGAAGTGCCAATAAACGGGGAGGAGGAATAGCAAATATATACAAGGCCTGTTTTCAGTACAAATGGACAACTCTTGGTGATTTTACATCTTTTGAATACCTAAGTGCAATCCTAAAATGTTCTTCTAACATATTAGTGTTGACTATTTACAGACCACCAAGACTTTCTGCACCACTGTTCCTAGAGGAGTTTGGGGAACTGTTGTCAAATATTTGTTTAGAGTTTGACAATCTTATTATTTCTGGGGATTTTAATTTCCATGTTGATAATCCAGATAACACATCTGCAAATGAATTTCTTACACTGATTGATGCCTTCAACCTAACACAACATGTACAAGGGCCAACACACTCCCATGGCCACACCCTCGACCTTGTCATCACTAAGGGTCTGTGGCAGCAGGGGCGTGGTCAAGCGCCGGTCTGTGACAGGAGGGCAGAGTCAGGGAAGGTGAGTGGCAGAATCACTACACCTGAGAGCAATTAACCTGTGTTTGTGTGTCTTCCCAGTGACCGTGCCCTATAAAAGGAGGGAGAGCAGAGAGCAGAGGAGCTCTCCCCTGAACAGACACTCGTCGTGTGTGTGTGCATGCGTGCGTGAGAGAGTGACTGTTAGACTGAAAAGTTTGACAATAAATGCCAAGTTTGAACCTGATCTCTGTCCTGCCGTCCTCTGTGCTCCACCCACCTGCTCCGAACTGCCACAGGGTCTTAATGTATCTACTAGTGTCATGGACCTGGGTATATCTGATCATTTCTGTGTTTTCTTTGATGTTTCCATTTCCCCTCACTTTCAAAACAAGTCTGTGACTGTAAAAAAGAGGGTATTTACCAATGGCACAGCAGCTCTTTTTGAGCAGGCACTCTCAGAACTCCCAGGTCAATCTTCAGATTGTGCAGATGATCTAATGGAAATTTTTAATTCAAGAATGAATCATATTATGGATGCTATTGCTCCTTTTAAAACCAAAAGAGTCATAGACAAAGGAAAAGCACCCTGGAAACTAAATCCAACAGTTAAAATGTTAAAGAGGGAATGTAGAAAGTCTGAAAGAAAATGGCGTAAATCTAAACTCCAGATTCATTATCAAATCTACAAAGGGATGTTATGTAAATACAACTTAGAAATTTCTAAAGCAAGACAGTCTTTTTTTTGCTGACATTATTAATAGGAATATCAACAATGCCCGTGTGCTATTTTCTACAGTTGAAAAGCTAACAAACCCATCAAAACAAATGCCTTCAGAATTTCTCTCAGTTAACACATGCAACGACTTTGCATCTTTTTTCAAAGGAAAGATTGATAAAATACGTATGAATATAGCCACACAGGTGCAAACACTTCAAAATCTGGAACCATTGGATAACGAGAGAGGGGGTCGTAATACAATGTCAACATTTAGTTTAATTGATGTTGAGACTCTGAGAAAAACAGTACAAAGTCTCAGCTCCTCCACATCTGAACTGGACATTTTACCTACAGTCTTTTTCAAATCTGTTCTTCACCTAATATCAGACGAGGTACTTCAGATTATCAACACCTCCTTACGAACTGGCATGTTTCCCTCATCTCTGAAAAAAGCGGTTGTAAAACCCCTACTGAAAAAGAATAACCTGGATGTCTCAGTACTCAACAACTACAGGCCCATATCCAATTTGCCATTCGTTGGTAAAATAATTGAAAAAATTGTTTTTAATCAATTAACTGCCTTCCTGACATTAAACAGATGTTTTGATAAGTTTCAGTCAGGTTTTCGTGCCAATCATAGCACTGAAACAGCTCTTACTAAAGTCATGAATGACCTACGTCTTAATTCTGATGCTGGTAAAACATCAGTCTTGGTGCTTTTAGACTTAAGTGCTGCATTTGACACGATAGATTATTCCATACTGTTACATCGACTGGAGCATTGGGTTGGATTTACTGGTACAGTAATCAACTGGTTAAAATCTTACCTACAACAAAGATTTTTTTATGTGGCCATTGGAGGCCACAGTTCATCACCCGTGTCCTTGAACTGTGGGGTTCCCCAGGGCTCAATCCTGGGACCATTACTATTCAACCTTTATATGCTCCCACTTGGACAAATTATTAAGAATAACTCAATAAACTTCCATAGCTATGCAGATGACACTCAGCTTTACTTACAGTGGTGCTTGAAAGTTTGTGAACCCTTTATAATTTTCTATATTTCTGCATAAATATGACCTAAAACATCATCAGATTTTCACACAAGTCCTAAAAGTAGGTAAAGAGAACCCAGTTAAACAAATGAGACAAAAATATTATACTTGGTCACTTATTTACTGAGGAAAATGAGCCAATATTACATATCTGTGACTGGCAAAAGTATGTGAACTTCTAGGATTAGCAGTTAGTTTGAAGGTGAAATTAGAGTCAGGTGTTTTCAATCAATGGGATGACAATCAGGTGTGAGTGGGCACCCTGTTTTATTTTAAGAACAGAGATCTATCAAAGTCTGATCTTCACAACACATGTTTGTGGAAGTGTATCATGGCATGAACGAAGGAGATTTCTGAGGACCTCAGAAAAAGCATTGTTGATGCTCATCAGGCTGGAAAAGGTTACAAACCCATCTCTAAAGAGTTTGGACTCCACCAATCCACAGTCAGACAGATTGTGTACAAATGGAGGAAATTCAAGACCATTGTTACCCTCCCCAGGAGTGGTCGACCAACAAAGATCACTCCAAGAGCAAGGCGTGTAATAGTCGGCAAGGTCAAAAAGGACCCCAGGGTAACTTCTAAGCAACTGAAGGCCTCTCTTACATTGGCTAATGTTAATGTTCATGAGTCCACCATCAGGAGAACACTGAACAACAATGGTGTGCATGGCAGGGTTGCAAGGAGAAAGCCACTGCTCTCCAAAAGAACATTGCTGCTCGTCTGCAGTTTGCTAAAGATCATGTGGACAAGCCAGAAGGCTACGGGAAAAATGTTTTGTGGACGGTTGAGACCAGAATAGAACTTTTTGATTTAAATGAGAAGTGTTAGGTTTGGAGAAAGGAAACCACTGCATTCCAGCATAAGAACCTGATCCCATCTGTGAAACATGGTAGTGGTAGTATCATGGTTTGGGCCTGTTTTGCTGCATCTGAGCCAGGACGGCTTGCCATCATTGATGGAACAATTAATTCTGAATTATACCAGTGAATTCTAAAGGAAAATGTCAGGACATCTGTCCATGAACTGAATCTCAAGAGAAGGTGGGTCATGCAGCAAGACAACGACCCTAAGCACACAAGTCGTTCTACCAAAGAATGGTTAAAGAAGAATAAAGTGAATGTTTTGGAATGGCCAAGTCAAAGTCCTGACCTTAATCCAATTGAAATGCTGTGGAAGGACCGGAAGCGACCAGTTCATGTGAGGAAACCCACCAACATCCCAGAGTTGAAGCTGTTCTGTATGGAGGAATGGGCTAAAATTCCTCCAAGCCAGTGTGCAGGACTGATCAACAGTTACGGGAAATGTTTAGTTGCAGTTATTGCTGCACAAGGGGGTCACACCAGATACTGAAACCAAAGGTTCACATACTTTTGCCACTCACAGGTATGTAATATTGGATCATTTTCCTCAATAAATTAGTGACAAAGTATAATATTTTTGTCTCATTTGTTTAACTGGGTTCTCTTTATCTACTTTTAGGACTTGTGTGAAAATCTGATGATGTTTTAGGTCATATTTATGCAGAAATATAGAAAATTCTGAAGGTTTCACAAACTTTCAAGCACCACTGTAGCTATGTCACCTAATGACTATGCCCTTCTTGAGTCTCTTCATAGATGCATTGGCCAAATTAACAAATGGATGTCTCACAATTTTCTTCAGCTGAACGCAAATAAAACTGAAGCAATTATATTTGGCAAAAAGGAGGAAAGGCTTAGGATTGCCACTGTTCTTGAAACTAAGGGGCTTAAAGCAAAGGATACTGTCAAAAACCTTGGTGTCCTTACTGACAGCAAACTTAACTTCAACAGTCATATGAAAGTGGTAAAAAAGTCTGCATTCTATCACCTAAAAAACATTTCTAAACTCAGGGGTCTCATGTCAAAACATGATCTAGAAAAACTTATCCATGCTTTCATCTCCAGTAGGGTTGATTACTGCAATAGGCTTTTCACAGGTCTTCCAAAAAAGACCATCAAAGAGCTTCAACCAATCCAAACTGCAGCAGTATGGTTCTTACAAGAACAAAAAGGGTAGTCCATATCACTCCAATCCTAAGGTCTCTGCACTGGCTCCCAGTGAGCTATAGAATTGAATTTAAAGCACTACTTCTTCGATTTAAAACATTAAATGGGATGGGACCCAGCTACCTACTGGATATGTTTCAATTATATGCACCAACTAGGTCTCTAAGATCACAAGAGAAAAACTTGCTAGTAATACCAGCTGTCAAAACGAAGTGTGGTGAAGCAGCCTTTAGTTGCTATGCTGCTAAGCTTTGGAACCAACTTCCAGATGATATCAAAAATGCTCCTATTGTTGTTAGTTTTAAATCCAGGCTCAAGACAAAGCTGTTTTCAGATGCTTTCACTTGATTAATTTTTACCTAAGTAATTAATTTCCATTAACATAATTTCTTTTAATTTTGATTTTAATGATTTTACTTTATTTTAATTTCTTTTTAATCTTGGATTTTAATGATTTTACTTTGACTTTAATTCTTTGTTACTGTGATCCTCGTAGATTTTGTCTGTGGGACAATTTTATTTGGGGATCCTCGTCGATTGTGTCTGCGGGACGATTTTTGGTGATCCTCGTGGAAGAGCCATGGGAAGAGCGCGCTTTGTGATATTTGTGATCCTCGTAGATTTTGTCTGCGGGACGATTTTTGGTGATCCTCGTGGAAGAGCCACGGGAAGAGCACGCTTTATGAGTTAAACCCATAATAATAATTAATCTCGAGGCTGATTAACTTCATTTTATTTCTACTATTGTTTAAATCGGGCGGCACGGTGGTGTAGTGGTTAGCGCTGTCGCCTCACAGCAAGAAGGTCCTGGGTTCGAGCCCCGGGGCCGGCGAGGGCCTTTCTGTGCGGAGTTTGCATGTTCTCCCCGTGTCCGCGTGGGTTTCCTCCGGGTGCTCCGGTTTCCCCCACAGTCCAAAGACATGCAGGTTAGGTTAACTGGTGACTCTAAATTGACCGTAGGTGTGAATGTGAGTGTGAATGGTTGTCTGTGTCTATGTGTCGGCCCTGTGATGACCTGGCGACTTGTCCAGGGTGTACCCCGCCTTTCGCCCATAGTCAGCTGGGATAGGCTCCAGCTTGCCTGCGACCCTGTAGAAGGATAAAGCGGCTAGAGATAATGAGATGAGATTGTTTAAATCTTATTATTTTTCTTCCCCAATTATTTTATGTAATTTTATTTTCTATTTGTGGCAGGTCGAAGGAGGGGGAGGAGCACAGAAAGACGGCAGGCCAGAATAAAGTTCCATAATGCTCTTTTATTTGTTCTTTTCAGACACAAATCTCTCCAGTCACACCACACACACCAGTTGACTGGTTCCAGAGAGAGCTGCCTTCCTCTGCTCTCTCTCTCTCTTTATATAGTGTGCGGTCACTGGGAAGACACACAAACACAGGTTAATTGACATCAGGTGTAGTGATTTTGCCACTTACCTTCCCTGACTCCGCCCTCCTGTCACAGACTGATGCTTGGCCACGCCCCCGCTGCCACATACCCCCACCTCCCGACTCAGGCCGGGCGGCCGTCCGGCCTGCAGCCAACTCCCCCCCCCCCCTTGACGGGAGAGAAAGTCCGCCACAACCATCTGTGCCCCCGGCCTGTGGATCACCTTGAAATTAAAGGGTTGGAGTGCCAGATACCAACGGGTGATCCGCGCGTTGGCATCCTTCATGCGGTGGAGCCACTGGAGGGGTGCGTGGTCCGAACAGAGGGTGAAAGGGCATCCCAGCAGGTAATAGCGGAGGGCGAGGACAGCCCACTTGATCGCGAGGCACTCCTTCTCTATCGTGCTGTAGCGCCCCTCGCGTACCGACAGCTTTCTGCTGATGTACAGCACGGGACGATCCTCCCCCTCCACCTCCTGGGACAACACGGCCCCCAGCCCTCTGTCCGACGCATCCGTCTGTAACATAAAAGGGAGAGAAAAGTCAGGGGAGTGTAATAGTGGCCCCACGCACAGTGCAGCCTTTACCTCAGAGAAAGCCCGCTGGCATTGCTCCGTCCACTGGACTGGATCTGGTGCCCCCTTTTTAGTGAGATCAGTCAGCAGGCTGGTGACGTCCGAATAGTTGGGTATAAACCTACGATAGTAGCCAGCCAGCCCCATGAACTGTCTCACCCCCTTTTTGGTCTTGGGCCTCGGGCAGGCCGCAATTGCTGCTGTCTTGTTAATTTGGGGACGCACCTGCCCGTTGCCCAAGTGGAAGCCCAGATACCGTACTTCCACCCGCCCAATCGCACACTTCTTTGGGTTGGCTGTGAGACCCGCTCGCCTCAGCGACTTAAGGATGGCCCTCAGGTGCTGTAAGTGCTGCTGCCAGTCATTACTATAAATAATGATATCGTCGAGGTATGCGGCCGCATAGGTGGCGTGGGGGCGGAGGACCCTGTCCATCAGCCGCTGAAACGTAGCGGGTGCCCCAAACAGCCCAAAAGGAAGTGTGACAAACTGGTGTAAGCCGAACGGTGTGGAAAAGGTCGTTTATTCTCGGGATAATGGAGTCAAGGGGATCTGCCAATAACCCTTTGTCAAATCCAGTGTCGAGTAAAAGCGAGCCGGGCCTAGCCGATCGAGCAACTCATCAATATGAGGCATTGGGTACACGTCGAATTTAGACACCGCGTTGACTTTTCGGTAGTCCACACAGAACCGGACTGACCTGTCGGCCTTGGGAACCAAGACCACTGGGCTGCTCCAGTCACTGTGGGACTCCTCGACGATGCCCATCTCGAGCATGGCCTCGAGTTCTTCCCGAACCACTTTTTTCTTGTGTTCGGGCAGCCTGTAAGGGGGGCTGCGCACTACCACCCCTGGGGGCGTCTCAATGTGGTGCTCTATGAGGTCGGTGCAGCCGGGCAGGGGCGAGAACACGTCCGAAAACTCGGTCTGCAACTGGGCGACCACTGTGAGTTGGGTCGGGGAGAGGTGGTCTCCACAGGGGACCGGAGAGGTATGCGATGCCAATGTGCCCTTTTGAACCTCCGGTCCCAGCTCCGCCTTCTCCGGAACCACCGACACCAATGCTACGGGGACCTCCTCGTTCCAGAGTTTGAGCAGATTGAGGTGGTAAATCTGTAGCGCCCCAACCCTGTCCGTTCGCCTCACCTCATAGTCGACGTCCCCGACTCGCAGTGTGACCTCAAAGGGTCCTTGCCACCTGGCGATCAATTTGGAGCTCCATGTGGGCAACAGTACGAGTACTTTATCTTCCGGTGCGAACTCTCTAAGGTGCGTACCCCTGTCGTACAGGCGGGTTTGCCGTTCTTGGGCCTGCCGCAAATTCTCCTGGGTTAGGTGTGTGAGCGTGTGGAGTTTTGCGCGCAGGTCAATAACGTATTGAATTTCATTTTTACTGGGTGAAGGTCCCTCCTCCCAATTTTCTCGCAGCACGTCTAAAATGCCACGCGGCTTACGCCCGTATAACAATTCAAATGGGGAGAACCCCGTGGAGGCTTGGGGGACCTCTCGCACTGCAAATAACAAGGGTTCGAGCCATTTATCCCAGTTACGTGTGTCTTCACTTACAAATTTTTTAATTATATTCTTGAGGGTGCGATTGAACCGTTCAACTAAACCGTCCGTTTGTGGGTGATAAACGCTGGTGCGGATCGGCTTAATACCTAATAGCCTATACAGTTCGCTTAGTGTTCGTGACATAAACGAGGTGCCTTGGTCAGTCAGAATCTCTTTCGGGATTCCCACTCGGGAGATGATGCGGAAGAGTGCCTCCGCAATACTGCATGCTGAGATATTGCGAAGAGGCACTGCTTCCGGGTATCGCGTTGCATAGTCCACCAGAACTAATACAAAGCGGTACCCTCGTGTTGACCGATCTAATGGCCCGACGAGATCCATCCCTATCCTTTCAAACGGGGTCTCGATTAATGGTAGGGGGCACAAAGGCGCTTTTGGAATGGCCGCTGGATTTACTAACTGGCATTCGCGGCACGCCGTACACCACCTACGGACATCGCCGTGAATCCCCGGCCAATAGAATCGGGCCATTATTCGGGCTAGTTTCTTATCCTGCCCTAAGTGTCCAGCCATGGGATTAAAGTGAACCACCTGGAATACCAATTCCCGGCGGCTTTTTGGAATCAAAAGCTGGGTGATTTGCTCTTTCGTCTGAGTGTCCTGCGTCACTCGGTATAATCTATCTTTCATAATAGAAAAATAGGGGAAGGACGGGGTGGCGTTCGGTGGGAGCGTTTGACCATCAATTACTCTCACTTGGTCAAACGCATGCCGCAGAGTCTCGTCTCATGACTGCTCTAACGGGAAATCCACAAGGGATTCCCCGAGAGAGGGAGGAGAAGCCTGTGGCTCCTCACTCTGACGCGAAGATGACGTGGACGGCTCTGCGACAGCTGCCCCCGCCAAAGCAACACCGGGACCTCCCCCTGCTGACCTATGGCAGGACCCACTCTTCACTAGATGACTCATCAACTCCCCGAATCCTGGCCAATCAGTCCCCAAAATTATCGAGTGGGTGAGGCGAGGATTAACCGCCGCCTTTACTATAAATTTTTCCCCTCGGAACAAAATGTGGACCGACACCAACGGGTAGCTGTGAACATCCCCGTGCACACACACAACACCTTCACCCCCTGTGCTCCCCCCAATGCCTCGTCTTGCACCAGGCTTTGGTGGATTGAGTTCTGATTACAACCAGAATCCACCAATGCCTGATATGTATCCCCTTGGATACTCACCGGTATGCGATACACTCCGGCCCGATCGAGGGCAGCTCCTGGCGCGTCGGGGATCCGAACCACCGCGCCCACTTCCATTGCCGAACACTGCTGTTGGAGGTGGCCCGGCTCCCCGCAGCGCCAGAAAACCGGCCCGGGCTTCCTCTCTGCACCGGCGCCACGGGGCTCACTCACCTGAGGGGGGGGGAAGAGACAGACACAGAAGGGAAAAACTGGAGGACACTGCGGGTGCGAGGGGCTGGCTGGGGTGGGACCAGCCCCCGCCTCCGCGGTGGGGGAACGGGGTGAGGACAAGACACAGGAGGAGAGAGGGGGAGAGAGAGAGAGAGAGAGGAGAGGAGAGAAGAGGATGTTCGCTGTCCTGCTGTCAGAACAGCCGCCAAATGGTCCTCCACCAACTCGATGGCCTGATCCAGCGACGCCGGGCGGTGGCACTGGACCCACTCCGCGGTTCCCTCTGGCAGGCGGCCGATGAACTGCGCCAGCACCACCTGATCGAGGATTCCCTCGGCGTCGCAGTTTTTGGCCCTCAACCACCGCCAGCAGGCGTCCCGGAGCTGCTGGCCAAACGCGAACGGCCGGCCGACTTCCTCCAGCCGCAGAGCGCGGAAGCACTGTCGTTGTTGTTCGGGGGTGTGCCCCACCCGCTGGAGGACGGCCCGGCGAAGGTCTGCGTAGGCCAGCCGGCGGTCAGCGGGGAGCTGTAGCGCAGCCAGCTGCGCCTCTCCTGTTAGCAGGGGGAGAAGGCGCGCCGTGCGCTGCTCCATCAGCCACCCCGAGGTCTCCGCGACTTGCTCGAAGAGCGTGATGAATGCCTCGGGGTTGTCCTGCGGGCCCATCTTGGTTAGGATGAGGGGGGACGGGCCCGCGGTGGGAGTGCTGGTGGACCCCGCCGACGTGAGGAGGTGCCGGAACGCCTGACGATCTTCCTGCTGCGCCAGCACCAGGACCTCGAACAGGCACTCTTGCTCCTTCCGGAGGGTGATTAGCGCCTGGTGCTGGCTCTGCTGGGCCGTGGCGAGGGCGTGGACCAGGTCCGCGAAGGTGGTGGGCTCCATGGGGCTGTTCTTTTCCTGTGCTCCATCCCGGGTTTCGGCACCACTGTGGCAGTTCATAGGAGGGGGAGGAGCACAAAAAGACGGCAGGCCAGAATAAAGTTCCATAATGCTCTTTTATTTGTTCTTTTCAGACACAAATCTCTCCAGTCACACCACACACACCAGTTGACTGGTTCCAGAGAGAGCTGCCTTCCTCTGCTCTCTCTCTCTTTATATAGGGCACGGTCACTGGGAAGACACACAAACACAGGTTAATTGACATCAGGTGTAGTGATTTTGCCACTTACCTTCCCTGACTCCACCCTCCTGTCACAGACTGATGCTTGGCCACGCCCCCGCTGCCACACTATTGTTTACTGTTCTGCTTTTACTTCTGTAAAGCACATTGAACTGCCACTGTGTATGAAATGTGCTATATAAATAAACTTGCCTTGCCTTGCCTTGCCTTGCCTGGTGACTTGTTCAGGGTGTACCCTGCCTTTCACCCGTTGTCAGCTGGGATAGGCTCCAGCTTGTCTGCGACCCTGTAGAACAGGATAAAGCGGCTAGAGATGATGAGATGAGATGAGATGAGATGAGATGAGATGAGATGAGATGAGATGAGATGAGATGAGATGGGTACTGGTTGGCACTGGACTGTCTGTTTGTGCTAGTTGTCTTTTTTGCATTTGCAGTCATGTGATATTTAATGAAGCACCATGGTCCTGGAGAAATGTTGTTTCATTTTAACGGTGTACTGTACCAACTGTACATCATTGAAATGACAATAAAAAAAGACTTGGCCTTGAAAATATGCTACCAAAAAATAAATATGTACCTCCTGAGGCAACAAGCAAGTCCAGCTCCTCATATTGGCCTGATTTCCTGCCTTTTTGTTTTTAACCCATGGAGAGTAAATAATGAGGACATTATGAGCCATGACAGCTAATTAGACTGGGAATACTGGGCTGGTCTGGGTTTTCACTGGCCACTGGGACTAAAACATATGGTGATAAAAACAGTGGTGTGTGAGTGTTTTTATAAAGGTTATAAGCAGGACATAGTGACTGGTCAGTCCATGTGAGGGAGGATTGATGGTGAGTTACAGATACAGATATGATGACTGTGTTCTGAATGTTGTCTCATCTCATCTCATTATCGCTAGCCGCTTTATCCTGTTCTACAGGGTCGCAGGCAAGCTGGAGCCTATCCCAGCTGACTACAGGCGAAAGGCGGGGTACACCCTGGACAAGTCGCCAGGTCATCACAGGGCTGACACATAGACACAGACAACCATTCACACTCACGCTCAATTTAGAGTCACCAGTTAACCTAACCTGCATGTCTTTGGACTGTGGGGGAAACCGGAGCACCCGGAGGAAACCCACGCGGACACGGGGAGAACATGCAAACTCCGCACAGAAAAGCCCTCGCCGGCCACGGGGCTCGAACCCGGACCTTCTTGTTGTGAGGCGACAGCGCTAACCACTACACCACCGTGCCGCCCTCTGAATGTTGTTATAGATGAAAATTGTATCTTTATTGTGTTCAATATCTTGTTCATTATTTATTTGCAGGAAGCAAAACATCTCAGCAGATGGATTTTGACATGAACTGGAGCCAAATTCTGACGTTGGACATCATTCCACTTTGCTACGAATTTTCCAACAGCTCCTGCCCAAAAGTTGTTTACCCGCTCCTCCTCAGAGTGCCGCTCTGTCTTTTTCAGCTTGGTGGTGGTTCTGACGGTATTCGGAAACTTTTTTGTCATCCTGAGCATTGTTCATTTTAAACAGCTCCACATGCCGACGAATTATCTCATCCTGTCTTTGGCTGTAACGGATTTGTTGTTAGGAGGATTTTTAATGCCTCCGAGCGTGATCCTATCTGTCGAGTCTTGCTGGTATTTGGGGAATCTCTTCTGTAAAATTCACAACAGTGTTGGTATCACATTGTGCACCGCATCCATTATAAACCTGTGTTTCATATCTGTTGATCGATATTATGCTGTGTGTCATCCATTGTTGTATCAGACCATAATGACACCTTTTGTCACATTGGTTATGATTTCCATTTGCTGGAGCGTTTCATTTGCAGTTGGATTTGGAATAATATTTCTTGGTCTCAACATCCTGGGCATGGAAGACTTTTATCACGAAAACGTTGCCTGTGAAGGTGCTTGTATTTTGTTCCAAAGTGCCGCCTCCAGCACCGTTTCATCTTTGCTCTCTTTTTATTTCCCCGGTATCATCATGCTTAGCATTTATACAAAAATATTCCGTGTTGCACAAAAACAAGCCAAATCCATTCAGGACTCAACAATGAAAGTGCAATCGATGTTAAGCAAAGAGGAGAAAAAGGCGACAAAAACTCTGGCGGTGATTATGGGCGTGTTTCTCTCATTTTGGACCCCAATTTTTATCTGCAATGTTATTAATCCTTTTACTGGTTATATGGTTCCTACTGTATTGTTCAGGATGCTGATTTGGACTGGATATTTAAATTCGACCTGTAACCCGATCGTGTACGCTTTTTTTCTACAGGTGGTTTAGGAAAGCACTGTGGACTGTTTTATCTGGGAAAATATTTCAGTCAGGTTCTTCAAGAATTAATCTTTATTTACATTGAGTCAAATATTTTAATGGTGATGTCCTGATGGTTAATACGTGTTTATATCATTATACTTGTTAACATACAAAACATATAAGTTTGTTCTGGCATAATTTATTCAACTTGTTAAAATCAGAATTAACATAATTATTCACATAATATTTTCAAATTTGTCAAAAAACAAGGAACACAATTTTCTCTTGTACAATGTAACCCATGATTTTTGTGTTTTTTTACACTGTATTTTTATTCATGTGCAAATTTCTTCCAAGTCAATGACCTACATGCATTAGATTTACCTTTACAAAGAAAAAATAGTCATCGTGTGAAGCAAAATCATAACTACTGTAACTGCATCGTCACAATGTGTGTAATCTCCAAACTTTCATTAATATTCTCCAGATAATTATTTTTTTAGCTCCAGAAAATTTAGTGCAAAAGTCTAAATTCTTTAGATTTTAGAATTCTTTAAATTTTTCATTATTAAGAATTTATAGATATTGTAAATTAGATTTTTATCAATGAATTTCAATAAAGTTGTCAGTGCAAAAGTCTAAATCTAAATTGAGTTGTTATTTTATAACCATTTGTACATGTGAAAGAATGATACTAAAACCTTAAAATTATAAATCTGTACTATTTGAGGACAATAATAACCTTGGTGTTGTATAAGTTTTTATTATGTTGAAGTAAAAGGTGCATCACTTTATAAAAACGAAGCTGATTTACCGTACAACACATTATCTTATAAATAATTCAATATAATATATAATATACAGTACTGTGCAGTATTTACAGTATGCGCCATGTTTTTAGTATTCACTTTGTTTAGATCTTTAGTTTATTACATCTTCTCCTTCATCATCCGAGTCAGCACAAAAACATTTTAGATTTCAAACATTAGTTTTTAATCATGAATTAAATATTACAGAAAAAAAGTTTGCATGTCAGTAAAGAAAGCATCATGTTCCATAAGAGCCACTTTTCAGACAGTGAAATGAAGGCTGCTAGGTTTTGTGCAAAAACAAGAAGCAAGCGTGAGTCAAAGAGTCCAGAAGAAAAGAACTGAGTCTGGTTCTGTAAGATGCTCAGCAAAACTTACAGCTCACTTCCTGATAAAACTGAACACATTGTACCTGAGAATACCATGTATTGTCTTTTAAAGCAAAGTGTCATCACTGATACAAACACTGATTTTTACATTTATTACAGTTTACTGCTCTTTATGGTCTTACTTTCATACAAAAACATTAAATTTCATTATTGTTTAAAGCATACAGTATTTGCTCTACAGCATTTCTTTGAATGGGCCTAAGACTGTTGTACAATACTGTATTTATTTAATCTTTTTCTAAATCAGTGTAATTTCTGAACTACACACACAGATATATTTTTATTCTCCAAGATGCCATCAACTGCAGCACAGCAGTCCCCAAACTCCCATTATCAAGTCAAGTCAACTTTATTGTCAAATGTGCTATACATGCTCGACATACAGCACAGATGAAATTACAGTCCTCTCTGACCCACGGTGCAAACAGGCAATGCAATAAATAAAAAATAGAATAATTGAAATAAACAATACAAACAGTATAAACACTCTAGATAAGAACTGGACATAGATGTAACACTCATAAATAAATTAGAATAATTGAAATAAACAACACAAACAGTATAAACATAGACTAAACACTCATATAACACACAATCACACATGCATATTGAAGCAAATAAACATTCAAGGGCACTTGAGGTATAGCAGGTAAACATGAGATAAGCAGAATAAACAAACTAATAGGTATTAAGATGAGGTAGTGCGGAATAGTGCAATTATGTATGCTAAAGAAGTTTTATCAGTGCACTCTATCCTCCAGGTACTCTACTCAACCACATATCCTCAGTGACATGCCTCATGGGTGAAATATACAGCGTGTTCAGAAAGTTGATGAATTCAGAGTGATTCCACCTTCCCTGACTTCCACTACTTTGGGAAAATTCACATCTACAAACAAACAAACTACAATGTAAAATGGAAAGAACGCAATCAGTGAATAAAACACATTTTACATACATTGTGCTGATGTGTTGTGGAAAAGATTTTCCCCTTTAGTGTTAAATATTATTGTGGAGTTACAGTGGACCAGATCTGCTGTGGCGACCCCTAACCCCGGCTCTCAGCCAATCAGAATGCTGTAATGAATCCAAAACCAACATGAATCATCAAGCTGAAAGATTACATCTGTCCCTATGTCTGGACTTCAATATTACGACTGCGATCAATGTGTGTGTGTGTGTGTGTGTGTGTGTGTGTGTGTGTGTGTACTATAAATGTAATAATCCAAGTGATGGCGTCTGTGTGTAAATAAACCAGTTTGATGAAAGTTTCAGTCAGAGTGCACACACACCATCTCTCTCATTAGATCTCATTCAGTGTTATTTATTTAATAAGAAAAATGAGTATTATCATTTCATCAAAAACAAACAAACAAACAAACAAACAAACAAACCCAAAACCAAAAATGTGTCTTGGGCAACCTTTCTGTTTCACATTTCCAAAAATCAGCTGTTTTGTATGTATTTTATTTCCACTTTAACCTTACATCTGCTGTTCTTCTCAGCTCAGAATGGCACATTTTCCACATGTTGTATTTTCAAGTTTATTACAAAAAAAAGATCAGTTAACTTTTCAAATTAGAAACAAACAGAACATTTTATAATCCAAATTTTTATTCACTCATCACCTGTAAGACGTTTTCTAACAGGGAGATTAATACAGAGAGACACGAGGATGTCTGACACAGCCGTAACAAGTCCCTCTGCTCAGAGGGGTGAAAAAATATCAGACTTCTAATGACACACATCACTGCATATTTGTGTTTCTGTGCCAATTTATTATCACATTGAATACGGTTGAATAAATGCCACTGTGGCTGCTTCCGATCAGACAAAGACATTCAAATACACACAATATACTGTACTGTATGCTGATGGACTGAATATGAAACATCACTGGATATACACTTCCTGGCTACTTTAATAGGAACTTGGTGTTGGGTCTAAGGTTCCTGTTCTTGGCTGCAGGAGTGGAACCCAATGTGTTCTTCTGCTGTTGCATGCTGAGATGCTTTTCTGCTCACCACGGTTGTAAAGAGTGATTATCTGAGTTACTTTTTCCTTCCTGGCAAAAAAGCTCAAACCAATCTGTCCATTTTCCTCTGACCCTCTGTTATCAACAAGGTGTTTGTTTCCACCCACAGAACTTGTTCACACAATATTTTTTTTCTCCTACCATTCTGTGTAAACTCTCGAGACTGCTGTGTGAAAACCCCAGGAGATCAGCAGTTTCTGAAATACTCAAACCAGTCCATCTGGATCAAACCAACACCCATGCCAAAGTGAAAGAAAGTCACACTTTGAGATCACAATTTTTCCCATTCTGATGTTTGAACATTGTGAACATTAACTGAAGCTCTTGATTTGTATCTGCATCTGCATGATTTGATGCATTGTGCTGCTTTCAAGGGATTGGCTGATTAGAGAATTGCATCAAACAACAAGTGGGTGTTCCGAATAAAGTGGCCGGTGAGTGCATGTGTATCTGTGTCACACTCCTGAGGCAAGGATTGCTGTTTAAAGTAGATTGCAAAGGGAACAATCCTAGTTGTGGATGTTGTAGAACTTGAGATCAGTCTCAAGATTACTTTTTGATGGTCTTGGAATCAACCACATTTTTACTTGGTTTTGTCTCGGTCTGGGATGTAGAGGACTCAGGATTATATTTGAAGACTGGTCAAGAACACAACTGTGGGGATTTCACTAAATTACCTGTGCATTGTCTGATTTATTTGTGAACATTGTTACTGTCATTGGAGGTAAAACTTCCTGCTTCAAACGTGTCCGCTAACATGACTCGTTGCTAATTTTCTTCCTTTTAATGGCCATCACCCCTTCCCCGAACCCCCCTTTCACACACAGTAATTTGGTTCTGGTCTTGATTCAGTCTTGCGCTGCCTTGGTCTTGACTTGATCTCAACCCCTCAAAGTCTTGGTCTTGTCTTGGTCTCAATCCACTCTGGTCTCAGTCATGAATTGATCTCAGGTTAGGTGGTCTTCACTCGAACACTATTTTTTGCACATTTACACTATTGGAAAATGTATTCAACAGTTAGGAGACACCTGAATGCTAGACTTCATTTCACTGAATGCAAAAATTTCAGGACCTGCAGAAAAAATGCATTTCCTTCTGCCAGCAGTTCTTGCATTTTATCTAGTTGAACTTTAAAGTGTGGATTGTTTGATGGTACAGTATGCTGTTATTTGAGCTAAAAGAAAATACCATGGCAATGCCACATGGTAGAATATGCTGCTCATCAATTGCATTTTTTCTTTTGCCTTGCCAAGATTTTGTTAGTCATATTGGAATCACTGAACAAAGTAGAGCATGTCACGAGCCAGCCAGGTACATCTAGGTCCTGATCCAATCGTTTGCTCCATTCCCTGGTTTTTCCCTGGGCCTTCCCTGTGCTGCGGCCAGGACACCAATCTCTCATCAGCTCCTCCACGACTCTATATTATATAACTCAATATTCATTTGGCGCAGGATTGTCTTCGCCTCAGGATATGGGTTTTTCACCTTTTTACTCCCTGGTTTTGTATTTGATTATTTTGTTACTTTGCTGGATGCTGTGGAGTAACTTAGCTCTTTCTGTGGGTTTCTTTACCTCTCATTTGGGACTGTGAGTGCATTTCTTCTGACTTGGAAGCTCTTTGAACTTTTGAACTATGTTTTTTGAACTGAGAGATCTTTTCTTGTTGCAGGGCTGCATTTCTGGATTCTATCATGCCTTTTCCTTTTCTGCACTCATTTGAGAGCTGATCTCTGATCTGCATTTCCCCCCTAATTACCCATTCCTGTATTTCTCCTGTCAGCTGCTTCTCCCCTCCACTCCTCCAGTACTTGGGTTAAGACCTGCCTTCTTCTCTCCAAGTGCACATGAGTCTGCTTTTGGTTCTGGTCTACTCATGTTGCCTTTTGACTGTGACAGAACAATCCTGCCAGAGGAATGGAACCAGCAGACTTTGAAACAGTTAGAGCTGCTTTGACCAAACAAGGATCTATTCTGGGTTATCACCAGCAGGAGATTGTGGCTGTCCATCAGAGCTTGATGTCCATCACAGACATGTTACAGAAACTCTCCTCTCAGATGGAAAGTTTTCAGAATTTCATCTCCAGTCAATCGGCACCTGGGCCAGTCAGCTCACCCATTGCTCCAACAGTCATTCCAGCTCCACAACCCCTCCAAGAGCCACATCTGCCTGCCATGCAGCCTTACAATGGGGAGCCTTCCACTCATTACTATGCCAGTGTTCCTTATCGATGGAATTCTAGGCCTCTGCTTTTACTTCAGACAGGTCTCGAGTCACCTATGTCATCACACTTCTGACTGGAAGAGCTTGGGAGTGGGAACAGTGGTCTGGGATGCTGGAGCCCCTTGCTGTTTGAGTTACAAGGAGTTCTCAGAGGAGATGCAAAAGGTTTTCTACTGGTTGCCCAAGGACAAGAAGGCAACCAGGTGAATAATGGGGCTCAAGCAGGGCAGCCAGCTGGTTTCTGACTATACTATTGAATTTCATACCTTGGCTGCAGCTGTGGACTGGAATGCCAGTGCCTTGTACGATACATTTTCTCATAGACTAAAAAAACTTTGTATTACATGAAATCACTCCTCGTGACCTGCCTGAGACTTTAGATGGCCTCGTGGACCTAGCTGGTTGGGTGGATACCTGGTTTTGCCAACAGAGCCTGAGAAAGAACCTCAGGTTTGAACTTAAGGATGATGCTTCCTTGGCTGAGGCCACTACTTCCCCTGAACCAGAGCCCGAATGACCCCTGAGGAGAGAAGGTGCCACCGTGAGACCAGGTCCTGCTTCTACTGTGGTAAACCTAGACATTTTGTCTCTTATTTCCTGTTAAAAGGACCTGCCCACCAGTAACAGCAGGGATACAGGTGGGTGTACTGACGCAGTCTTCCCCTGCAGAGAGGCCAGTCCTTCCCACTAAGATCATCTTTTAGTACAGGTGTTAAATGGTAAAGGTGCTCATTGACTCTGGGGCAGGTGAAAACTTCATCAGAATTTCCTTTCCAGACAAGCTGGGGGTCAACCTATGGACATTAGACTACCTTCTAACCACCAGGGCACTCAGCGGCACCAAACTCAGTCTTGTCTCCCAGATCACAGAGCTGCCACTTCTAAGATCTCAGGGAGCAATGAGGAGTCTATTTCTTTCATGGCCTGAATAACTCGCATGAGTCTATTGTTCTTTGTCTTCCTTGGTTGTGTCTGCATAATCCCCACCTGAATTGGAGCAATGGTACAGTCCTCTCTTGGAGCACCTGGTGCTTGGCCACCTGCTTGTCCTCTGCCAAGATTTCCCTCACCACCCAAGTCTCCACCCCTGATGAGTTCATCGACCTTTACAATGTCCCCATGGAATACCAGGATCTTCGGTGTTCAGTAAGGCCCGGGCCACCTCCGTCCCTCTTCATCAACCTGATAATTGTACTATTGACCTGCTTCCTGGTAGCCCTCCTCCTCAGGGATCACATTTATCCCCCCCCCCAGAGAGAGACCATGGACAAGTATATATCAGAGTCTCTTGTGGTAGGCATCATTCACCCCTCATCATCTCCAGTGGGAGCTGGTTTATTTTTTGTGGTCAAGAAGGACAAGTCTCTCAGGATATGCACTGATTATCGAGGCTAAAATGAGATCACCATTAAGAACCACTACCTGCTTCCTCTCATGTCCATGACCTTCAAGCAGCTGCAGGGGGTCCAATTTTTCTCCAAGCTGGATCTCCGCAAAGGCTATCACCTGGCATGCATTAGGGAGGGGGACGAGTGGAAGACGGCCTTCAATATGCCATGGCTAGTAAAAGAGAGCAACTGGACTTGCTTGAAGATTCTTGAAGATGTTTCACCTCTCATCCAAAAGGCTTCTTTGGTTCTGTCTGATTGGTAGGGAGTATCAGGTATTTATCCTCTCATGGATGAAAAGCTCATCTAAGGTGCCATTGAGTCATCCTGTTGGTGTGGGTCACTGGGGGCTGGTTGTTAACGGCCTCGAGAGTCGTTAGGATGATCAATGGATTGCCCGTTAAGGTGATCAATGGAATGCTGATTCTCTCTGTCCTCTTGTGAGTCACTGAAAACAGCTGGGTTTTGGTGTGCATTCAGTTGTCAGGGAAGTGTGCCAAGGACTGCATTGTAGATGGTTGATAAATGATGTCTTAGACCCCCACCTCTGTTCAGTGATGGCCATTCCAGGTTGACAAAAATGGCTTCTTTAAGTCCTCGCTCATACAAACAATCCTCTCTGGCTAAAATGCGTATGTTGCAATCCTGAAATGAGTGTCCTTTATTGTTAAGATGAAGGTAGACAGCAGAGACCTGGCCTGAGGAACTGGCTCTCCTGTGTTGAGCCATGCGCCTGTGAAGCGGTTGCTTTGTTTCACCAATATATGAGTCTGTGCATTCCTCACTGCACTGAATTGCATACACTACATTGTCCTGTTTGTGTCTGGGTATTCTGTCCTTAGGGTGGACCAGTTTCTGCTTCAGGGTGTTACTGGGTCTGAAATGTACCGGAATGTTGTGTTTGTAGAAGATCCTCCTGATTTTCTCAGATGGACCAGAAATGTAGGGAATGACAATTGAACGGCCATCACTGAACAGAGGTGGGGGTCTAAGTTATCATTTATCAGCCACCTACAATGCAGTCCTTGGCACACTTCCCAGACAACTGAATGCACACCAAAACCCAGCTGTTTTCAGTGACTCACAGGAGGACAGAGAGAATCAGCATTCCATTGATCACCTTAACAGGCAATCCATTGATCATCCTAATGACTCTCGAGGCCATTCACAACCAGCCCCCAGTGACCCACACCAACAGGATGACTCAATGGCACCTTAGATGAGCTTTTCATCCATGAGAGGATAAATCCCTGATACTCCCTACCAGTCAGACAGACTGAAGAAGCCTTTCGGTTGAGAGGTGAAACATCTTCAAGAATCTTCAAGCAAGTCCAGTTGCTCTCTTTTACCACCCACAGTTTACTATGACCTGGATGACTGAGAATCTTCACAGACCTTTGATATGCCCACTGGCCACTACGAATACTTGGTCTTACCTGTTGGCCTCACTAACACACGAGTGGACTTCCATGCACTGGTTAATGGCATATTATGAGATTTCATCAATAAGTTCATCTTTGTATACCTTGACAACATCTTGATCTTTTCTCCCATGCTTGAAGCTCACCAGTCCCACAT
Source organism: Neoarius graeffei (assembly GCF_027579695.1). Taxonomy (NCBI): domain Eukaryota; kingdom Metazoa; phylum Chordata; class Actinopteri; order Siluriformes; family Ariidae; genus Neoarius; species Neoarius graeffei. The sequence goes on from NC_083570.1 coordinate 2,813,465, forward strand.
CGGACAGGTTCTGTAGTCGCTACTAGAAAATCAACTTTTTGCTAAAGCAGAGAAATGTGATTTCCATAAGTGCACAATCTCATTTCTGGGTTTCATCATCTCCCCAGGTAAGGTCCAACTGGACCCAAACAAGATTAAGGCAGTCTTAGACTGGTCCACTTCCTCCTCTTGCAGGGAGCTGCAATGCTTCTTGGGGTTTGCAAATTTTTATCAAAGGTTTATCAGGAATTATAGCTCCATTACTGCCCCCTTACAGAACTCACATCTTCCAAGCGGCCCTTTCTCTGGAACAACCACACTGAGAATGCTTTCACATCCCTCAAAACCAAGTTTTCCACTGCTTCCCTCATTATTGTCCCAGATCCTACAGCTCAGTTCGTGCTTGAGATGGATGCCTCCAACATGGGAGCTGGGGCAGTCCTGTCCCAGAGATCATCTAAAGATGACAAGATACACCCCTGTGTGTTCTTCTCGCACCACTTCACTCCAGCTGAGTGCAACTATACCATAGGTAAGCGAGAACTATTGGCCATCAAGTTGGCTGTGGAGGGGTGGAGACATTGATTAGAGGGGACTGAGACCCCTTTCATCATATGGACTTACCATAAAAACCTTGACTACATCAAGTCTGCCAAGTGACTTAATTCACGTCAAGCCAGGTGATCCTTATGCTTTTCATGTTTTAACTTTCTGTTTTCCTTCAGATCGGGCTTTAAGAATACCAAACCAGATGCCCTTTCCAGGCAGTTTTCACCTCACTCTCATCAAGACATCACAGAACCGATCCTTCCTACCCACTGCCTTGTGGCTGCTGGCTGATTCGACATCGAGAATGTTGTCCAGGAAGCTCTGGTCAGTGCTCCAGGCCCAGGTATCGGACCACCTAATGTTCTGTTTGTGTCCCTTTGTGTACACTCCTAGGTGTTTCAGTGGGGGCGCAGTTCTCTTCTTGCTTCTCACCCTGGGGTGGCCCAAACCCTCTTTGTTATCAGGCCATGCTTCTGGTGGCCTAGGATATGGTAGGATGTCAAGACATTTGTGGCAGCCTGCGACATGTGTTCCAGAAGCATGACTGGTAACCAGCCCATGGCTGGACTATTAAGACTGCTACCCAATCCTGGTCCCACATTGCTGTGGGTTTCATCACCAGTCTCCCCAGTTCCAAGGGTAACACCTGCATCCTAACTATTGTTGATTGTTTCTCTAAAATGGCTCATTTTATCCCCCTCACCAAGCTGCCATCTGCTAAAGAGACTGCTGAGCTCCTTATTAACCATGTTTTCAGGATCCACGGCCTGCCACTGGACATCATATCTGACAGAGGTCCTCAGTTTTCTGCTCACTTTTGGAAAGAGTTCTGTAAATTAATTGGAGCCACTCCTCACCTTTCCTTAGGTTACCACCCTCAGATTAATGGTCAGACCGGGTGCACCAACTAGAGCCTAGTGGTCACCCTATGATGCTTGACCTTGGACAATGCTCCCTCCTGCACCCAGGCCTTGCCTTGGATTGAGTATGCACACAATAGCCTCCCATCATCCTTGACTGGATTGACCCTATTCCAGCATTGTCTCAGGCTCCAGCCACCTTTCTTTCTCAAGTAAGAGGAGAAAGTGTCTGTCCCTTCAGCCCAGGCCTTCATCTGACATTGTCGCAGGGTGTGGGCATGAGCCAGGCACTGTCTACTACACTCAAGCCAGTTATATAAGAAAAAGGTGGACCAATGCAGCACACCAGCCACAGTGGACTGCCTTGGACAGAGGGTTCTGTTATCCACTGCCAACCTTCCCTTTCAAACACCCTCCCATGAGCTGACACCCAGGTTTGTTCATCCTTTTTCCCATTTTCAAAGTTATCAACTCCACTACTGTCAGGCTGAGTTTACCTAGGTCCATGTGTCATGTTCACCCTTCCTTCCTTGTCTCTCAACTAAGACCCCTGGTCTCCAGCTCCTCTCCCCGGTCTCTAACCTCCCCTGCCAGGTTCACCAATGGAAGTGAGGTCTATACCATCAAGAAGTTACTAAAGGCCTGTCGGTGAGGTGGGGGGTTGCAGTACCTGGTTGATTGGAAGGGATATAGCCCAGAGCAGAGGTGTTGGGTCCCAGCACACTTCATCTTGGACCCCTCACTCATCAGGGACTTCCATAGCAAGAACCCAGAGGCCCCGTCTGGGATGCCCGGAGGTGCCGTAGAAGGGGGGTACTGTCACAAACCAGCTGGGAATAACTAGGTCTTGATCCAAGCTTTAATTCCATTCCCTGGTTTTTCTCTGAGTGTTCCCCGCACTGCAGCCAGCTCACCTGTCTCTTGTCAGTTCATCCACAACTCTATATTATTCCACTGGGATATCCATTCGGCGCGGGATTGTCTTCGCCTCAGGATAAGGTTATTCTCCTTTTTTTCCCTGGTTTTGTATTAAATTATTTTGTTACTTTGCTGCATGCTGTGGAGTAACTTAGCTCTTTCTGTGGATTTCTTTACCTCTTATTTAGGACTGTGAGCATGTTTCTTCCGATGTGGAAGCTCTTTGAAATTTTGAACTTTGTTTTTTGAACGGAGCACTCTTTTCCCATTGTTGGGATGCATTTCTGGACTCTATCCTGCTTTTTTCCATTTTTGCACTTTGTGGCAGTGGGGGCGTGGTCAAGCATCGGTCTGTGGCAGGAGGGCGGAGTCAGGGAAGGTAAGTGGCAGAATCACTACACCTGATGGCAATTAACCTGTGTTTGTGTGTCTTCCCAGTGACCACACCCTACTTAAGGAGGGAGAACGAGAACAGAGGAGACTCTCCCCCGAATGAGACGCCAGAAGTGTGTGTGTGCGCGCGCGTCTATGATTATATGTTAGACTGAAAAGTGTAACAATAAAAAAATGCTTTACGAACCTGAACTCTGTCTTGAAGTCTTCCTGTGCTCCGCCCCTGTGTGAGAACCTCTACAGTGGTGCCGAAACCTGGAACAATTTCTGGAGCGCAGAACAGCCCCATGGAGTCTTCCCCATTCGCCAACCTGATCCATGCCCTTGCCACGGCCCAGCAAAGCCAGCACCAGGTGCTAGTCACCCTCCAAAAGGAGCAGGAACAGCGGTTCGAGGCCCTGGTGTTGGCCCAGCAAGAAGATCGTCAGGCGTTCCGGCACCTCCTCGCATAGGCAGGGTCTACCAATGCTCCCTTCGCGGGCCCGTCCCCCCTCACCCTAACAAAGATGGGCCCGCAGGACGACCCCGAGGCATTCCTCATGCTCTTTGAGCAGGTCGCAGAGACCTCAGGGTGGCCGATGGAGCACCGCGCGGCGCCCCATCTCCCCCTGCTAATGGGAGAGGTGCAGCTGGCCGCGCTACAGCTCCCCGCCGACCACCGGCTGGCCTACACAGACCTTCGCTGGGCCGTCCTCCAGCGTGTGGGGCGCACCCCCGAGCAGCAGCATCAGCGCATCCGCGCTTTGCGCTTGAAGGAAGTCGGATGGCCGTTCGCGTTTGGCCAGCAACTCTGGGACGCCTGCTGGCGGTGGTTGAGAGCCAACAACTGCGACGCCGAGGGGATCATCGAGCAGGTGGTACTGGAACAGTTCATCGCACGCTTACCAGCAGGAACCGCGGAGTGGGTCCAGTGACGCCAGGAGATCCATCCCAATTCTTTCTAACGGGGTCTCGATTAACGGTAGAGGGCGCAAAGGCTCTTTTGGAATGGCCACTGGGTTTACTAACTAGCATTCGCAGCACACCGTACACCACCTACGGACATCGCCGCGAATCCCCGGCCAATAGAATTGGGCCATTATTCGGGCTAGTGTCTTATCCTGCCCTAGGTGTCCAGCCATGGGATTAAAGTGAGCCACCTGGAATATCAATTCCCGGCGGCTCTTCGGAATTAAATCTGCATAACTCGCTCTTTAGTTTGAGTGTCTTGCGTCACTCGGTATAATCTATCCTTCATAATCGCGAAGTAGGGGAAGGAAGGGGTGGCGTTCAGCTGGAGCGTTTGACCATCGATTACTCTCACTTGGTCAAAAACATGCTGCAGAGTCTCATCTCGCGATTGCTCTAATGGGAATCCGGGAGGGATTCCCCAACAGAGAGTGGAGGGGCCGGCGGCTCCTCACTCTGACGCGGAGATGACGTAGACGGCTCTGTGACAGCTGCTCCCGCCAAAGCAACACTGGAACCTCCCCCTGTTAAATGGCAGGACCCACTCTTCACCAAGTGTGTCATTAAATCCCGAAATCCCGGCCAATCAGTCCCCAAAATTATAGAGTGGGTAAGGCGAGGATTAACCGCCGCCTTCACTATCAATTTTTCCCCTCTGAAAAAAATGTGGACCGACACCATAGGGTAGCTGTGAACATCCCCATGCACACACAACACCTTCACCCCCTGTGCTCCCCCCAGTGCCTCGTCTTGAACCAGGCTTTGGTGAATTGAGGTCTGATTACAACCAGAATGCAACAACGCCTGATATGTATCACCTTGTATACTCACCCGTATGCAATACTCTCCGGCCCGATCGAGGGCGGCTCCTGGCGCGTCGGGGATCCGAACCACCGCGCCCACCTCCATTACCGTGCACTGTTGTTGGAGGTGGCCCGGCTCCCCGCAGCGCCAGCAAACCAGCCCGGGCTTTCTCTCCGCACAGATGGTCGTGGCGGACTTCCTCTCCCGTCAAGGGGGGGAGTCGGCTGCAGGCTGGATGGCCGCCCGGCCTGAGTCGGGCGGTGGGGGTATGTGGCAGCGGGGGTGTGGTCAAGCGCTGGTCAGTGACAGGAGGGCAGAGTCAGGGAAGGTAAGAGGCAGAATTACTACACCTGAGAGCACTTAACCTGTGTTTGTGTGTCTTTCCAGTGACCACGCCCTACTTAAGGAGGGAGAGGGAGAGCAGAGGCACTGATCCATGAATAAGATGCCAGTTGTGTGTGTCTGTTCGAGTGATAAATTGTGAAACTGAAAAGTTTAGCAATAAACGCTATTTTGACCCTGATCTCTGTCCTGCCGTCCTCTGTGCTCCACCCCTTCGTTAGAACTGTTACAGGGTGCTTGGAGGATGTGAGTTCTGTAAGAGGGGCAGTGATTGAGCTATAATTCCTGATAAACCTCAGATAAAAATTTGCAAACCCCAAGAAGCATTGCAGCTCCATGCAAGAGGAGGGAGTGGGCCAGTATGACACTGCTTTAACCTTGTCCGGGTCCACTTGGACCTTACCTGGGGAGATGATGAAACCCAGAACTGAGATTGTGTACTTATGGAACTCACATTTCTCTGCTTTAGCAAAAAGTTGATTTTCTAGTAGCCACTGAATAACATGTCTGATGTGGGACTGGTGAGCTTCGACCGTGGGAGAAAAGATCAAGATGTTCTTGAGGTATATGAAGATGAACTGATTGATGAAAACTTGTAATATGCTTTACCAGTTCTTGGATGACCACTGGTGCATTAATGAGGCTGACAGATAAGACCAAGTATTTGTAGTGGCCCGTGGGCATATTGAAGGCCGTCTTGCACTCCCCCCCCCCCCACATGTATATCAAGTGATGGGCATTGTGGAGATCCAGCTTGGAGGAAAAATTGGGCCCCCTGCAGCAGCTCAAAAGCCATGGACATGAAAGGAAACAGGTAGCAATTCTTAATGGTGATCTCATTTAAGCCTTGATAATCAATGCATGGCCTGAGAGACTTGTCCTTCTTGACCACGAAAAAGAAAACAGCTCCCACTGGATATGATGGGGGCAAATGATGCCAGCTGCAAGAGATTCAGATATATACTTGTCCATGGTCTCTCTCTTGGGGGGGGGGGGTGGATAAATGTGACCCCTGAGGGGGAGGGGTACCAGGAAGCAGGTCAATAGCACAATCATAAGGTTGATGAAGAGGGACGGAGGTGGCCCAGTCCTTACTGAACACCTGACTAAGATCCTGGTATTCCATGGGGACATTAGAAAGGTCGATGGACTCATCAGGGCTGGAGACTTGGGTGGTGATGGGAATCTTGGCAGAGGACAGGTAGGTGGCCAAGCAGCAGGTGATCCAAGAGAGGACTGTACCATTACTCCAATTCAGGTGGAGATTATGCAGCACCAACCAAGGAAGACCAGGAACAATAGACTCATGACAAGAGTCAAGACTGAGTTTGGTGCTGTTGAGTGCCCTGGTGGTTAGAAGGTAGTCTAAAATCCATAGGTTGACCCCCAGCTCTTCTGCAAAGGAGGTTCTGATAAAGTTTTCGTCTGCCCCAGAGTCAATGAGCACCTTTAACCGGGTAATACCTCTTCTGAAAGATGATCTTAGCAGGAAGCACTGGCCTCTCGGCAGGGGAAGACTGCATCAGTACACCCACCTGTATCCCTGCTGCTACTGGTAGGCAGGCCCTTTTGAAAGGCAATGAGAGACACACAGTAGAAGCAGGACCTGGTCTCACAGCAGCACATTCTCTCATCAGGGGTGATTCAGGTTCTGCCTCGGTCCACGGACTGTGGTTCAGGGGAAGCAGTGGCCTCAGACAAGGAAGCAATGTCCTTAAGTTCAAAACTGAGGTTCCTTCTCAGGCTCCATTGGCATAACTGGGTATCCACCCAACCAGCTAAGTCCACGAGGATGTCCAAAGTCTCAGGCAGGTCATGAGGAGTGATCTCATCCAATACAGAGTTGTTTAGTCCATGACAAAATGTGTCATACAAGGCACTGATATTCCAGTCCACAGCTGCAGCCAAGGTATGAAACTCAATAGCATAGTCATAAACCAGCTGGCTGCCCTGCATGAGCCTCATTAGTTGCTTGGCTGCCTCCTTGTCCGTGGGTAACCAGTTGAAAACCTTTTGCATCTGCTCAGAGAATTCCTTGTAACTCGAACAGCAAGGGGATCCAGCGTCCCAGACTGCTGTTCTCACTCCTGAGACCTTCCAGTCAGAAATCTGATGACATAGGTGACTCGAGAGCTCTCGGAAGGTAAAGCAGAGGCCTGGAGTTCCATTGACAAGGAGCACTGTCATAGTAATGAGCAGCAGGCTCCCCATTGTAAGGCTGTGGGGCAGGCGTATGTGGCTCTTGGAGGGGTTGTGGAGCTGGAATGACTGTTGGAGCGATGGGTGAGCTGACTGGCACAGGTGCCGGTTGACCGGAGATGGTATTCTGAATACTTTCCATCTGAGAGGAGAGTTTCTGTAATGTGTCTGTGATGGCCATCAAGCTCTGATGGACAGCCACAATCTCCTGCTGGTGATAATCCAGAATAGATCCTTCTTTGGTCAAAGCAGCTCTAACTGTTTCAAAGTCTGCTGGGTCTATTCCTCTGGCAGGATTGTTCTGTCATGGCCAAAAGGCAATATGAGTAGACTAGACCCAAAAGCAGACTCACATGCACTTGGAGAGAAGAAGGCAGGTCTTAATCCAGGAAGGGACTGCCAACCATGGGCGCTGTGTGACACGGCTGCCTCTCCAGTAGCTCTGTAGTTTTTAGCTCTTTAAACCTCTTTTTTCCAGCATTTTTTACTTTTCTGCTCTTCTTATGAAGACATAGTGTGTTTTACTTATATAACATGGATATTTTTAACTTTAACACGCAACCAGGAGCCAGTTTTCTCACTTATTCGAGAGAGGAGCTACTGGCCCTGAAAACAATGGGACGAGCCGGGATACGACACCCCATCCTGGCGGAGCTGAAGAGGAAACCCAGGGGCTGCAAAGCTGGAGCTAAGCTTAAGGCTAGGCTAGCGGACTTCCGGCGGCGCTGCAAACAATCCATTCCCTCCGTTATCATGGGGAATGTGAACTCGCTGCCGAATAAGGTCAACGAGCTTTCCGCTCTGAACAACCAGCAGATTTTTCGGGAGAGCAGCTTATTTAGCTTTATGGAGACATGGCTAACACATCTCGTACTGGATGCTAATGTGGACCTGCAGGGATTACACTGTTCAACTAAACCGTCCGTTTGTGGGTGATACACGCTGGTGCGGATCGGCTTAATATCTAATAACCCATACATTTCGTTTAGTGTTCGTGACATAAACGAGGTGCCTTGATCAGTCAGAATCTCTTTTGGGATTCCAACTCGGGAGATGACGCGGAAGAGTGCCTCTGCAATACTGCGTGCTGAGATATTGCGAAGAGGCACTGCTTCCGGGTATGGCGTTGCATAGTCCACCAGAACTAATATAAAGCAGTACCCTCGTGTTGACCGATCTAATGGCCCGATGAGATCCATCCCAATTCTTTCGAACGGGGTCTCGATTAACGGTAGAGGGCGCAAAGGCGCTTTTGGAATGGCCGCTGGATTTAATAACTGGCATTCGCGGCACACCGTACACCACCTACGGACATCTCTGCAAATCCCTGGCCAATAGAATCGGGCCATTATTCGGGCTAGTGTCTTATCCTGCCCTAAGTGTCCAGCCATGGGATTAAAGTGAGATGCCTGGAATACCAATTCCTGGTGGCTTTTTGGAATCAAAAGCTGTGTGATCTGCTCTTTCGTCTGAGTGTCCTGCGTCACTCGGTATAATCTATCCTTCATAATAGAAAAATAGGGGAAGGACGGGGTGGTGTTCGGCGGGAGCATTTGACCATCGATTACTCTCACTTGGTCAAACACATGCCGCAGAGTCTCGTCTCGCGACTGCTCTAACGGGAAATCCACCAGGGATTCCCCAAGAGAGGGAGGAGGAGCCTGTGGCTCCTCACTCTGACGCAGAGATGATGCAGACAGCTCTGTGACAGCTGTTCCTGCCAAGGCGGCACTGAGACCTCCCCCGGCTGAAATATGACAGGACCCACTCTTCACTAAATGACTCATCAACTCCCCGAATCCCGGTCAATCAGTCCCCAAAATTATCGATTGGGTGAGGCGAGGATTAACCGCCACCTTTACTATAAATTTCTGCCCTCGGAAAAAAATGTGGACTGACAACAAAGAGTAGCTGTGAACATCCCCGTGCACACACAACACCTTCACCCCCTGTGCTCCCCCCAATGCCTCGTCTTGCACCAGGCTTTGGTGAATTGAGGTCTGATTACAACTAGAATCCAACAACGCCTGATATGTAGCCCTTGAATACTCACCGGTATGTGATACACTCCAGCTCGATCGAGGGCGGCTCCTGGCGCGTCGGGGATCCGAACCACCGCGCCCACCTCCATTACCATGCACTGCTGTTGGAGGTGGCCCGGCTCCCCACAGTGCCAGCAAACCGGCCCGGGCTTCCTCTCTGCTCCGGCGCTATGGGGCTCACTCAACTGAGGGCTGGGGGAGAGACAGACACAGAAGGGAGAAACGGGAGGGCACCATGGGTGCGGAGGGCCGGCTGGGGTGGCGCCGGCCTCCGACTCCGCAGTGGGGGAATGGGGCGAGGACATGACACAGGAGGAGAGGGAGAGAGAGAGAAGAGGAGGGGAGAGAAGAGGCTGTTGGTTGTCCTGCCGCCGGGACAGCCGCCAAATGGTCCTCCGCCAGCTCGATTGCCTGATCCAGCGACTCCGGGCGGTGGCACTGGACCCACTCCACGGTTCCTGCTGGTAAGAGTGCGATGAACTGTTCTAGTACCACCTGGTCGATGATCCCCTCGGCGTCACAGTTGTTGGCTCTCAACCACCGCCAGCAGGCATCCCAGAGTTGCTGGCCAAACGCGAACAGCCATCCGACTTCCTTCAAGCGCAAAGCGCGGATGCGCTGATGCTGCTGCTCGGGGGTGCGCCCCACACGCTGGAGGATGGACCAGCGAAGGTCTGCGTAGGCCAGCCGGTGGTCGGCGGGGAGCTGTAGCGCGGCCAGCTGCACCTCTCCCATTAGCAGGGGGAGAAGGGGCGCCGTGCGGTGCTCCATCGGCCACCCTGAGGTCTCTGCGACTTGTTCAAAGAGCATGAGGAATGCCTCAGGGACGTTCTGTGGGCCCATCTTTGTGAGGGTGAGGGGGGATGGGCCCACGATGGGAGCGTTGGTAGACCCTGCCGATGCGAGGAGGTGCCGGAACGCCTGACGATCTTCTTGCTGGGCCAACACCAGGGCCTCGAACCGCTGTTCCTGCTCCTTTTGGAGGGTGACTAGCACCTGGTGCTGGCTTTGCTGGGCCGTGGCAAGGGCGTGGATCAGGTCGGCGAACGGGGAAGACTCCATGGGGCTGTTCTGCGCTCCAGAAATTTTACTGTGTCCTATTTTAGTTTGTGTATTTATACCCCTGAGTCCTCTTGTCATGGAGTCTTTGTGCTGTTATGTTTAGCTCCAGTTACCTCTGTTCCTATTTCCTCGCCTATGTCCTTGTGTTCTTTGTAGTTTTGCTTTCTTTTGGACTTGGTGGATTTTGTTTTTGACTTTTTGGATCTTCTGAGCGTTTGGATTTTTACCCCTTCTTTTCTGGTTATTGGATTTTGTATTTACTTTGAACTTTTGGATTTTTTATTTTTTCCCTTATATCTTCTGAGCGTTTTGGATTATACTTTTTGGATTTTTTGTGTGTAAATATTGTAAATAAACCTTTTGATACTTTTTCTACTTCTGCCTCACACCTCTGCATTTGAGTCATCACCCTGGTGGCCTAGTGGGGGTTTGCTGGATTATCACACCAGCGAACTGTGTTTGAATCCCAGCAAAACCCTAACACCATCTTTACTTCTGAGAGCCACTCCAAGATGCTCTTTTTATACCCAGTCATGTTAATGACCTATTGCCAATTGACCTAATGAGTTGCAATTTGGTCCTCCAGCTGTTCCTTTTTTGTACCTTTAACTTTTCCAGCCTCTTATTGCCCCTGTCCCAACTTTTTTGAGATGTGTTGCTGTCATGAAATTTCAAATGAGCCAATATTTGGCATGAAATTTCAAAATGTCTCACTTTCAACATTTGATATGTTGTCTATGCTCTATTGTAAATACAATATCAGTTTTTGAGATTTGTAAATCATTGCAGTCCATTTTTATTTACAATTTGTACTTTGTCCCAACTTTTTTGGAATCAGGTTTGTACATAAAATTAAGTGCAAAAGTCTAAATCTAAATTGAGTTGTTATTTTATAACCATTTGTACATGTGAAAGAATGATACTAAAACCTTAAAAATATAAATTTATACTATTTGAGGACAATAATTACCTTGGTGTTGTATAAGTTTTTATCATGTTGAAGTAAAAGGTGCATCACTTTATAAAAACGAAGCTGATATGCCGTACAACACATGATCTTCTAAAGAATTCAATATAATATATAATATACAGTACTGTGCCGTATTTACAGTATGCGCTGTGTTTTTAGTATTCACTTTGTTTAGATCTTTATTTTATTACATCTTCTCCTTCATCATCCGAGTCAGCACAAAAACATTTTAGATTCCAAACATTAGTTTTTAATCATGAATTAAATATTACAGAAAAAAAGTTTGCATGTTAGTAAAGAAAGCATCATGTTCCATAAGAGACACTTTTCAGACAGTGAAATGAAGGCTGCTGGGTTTTGTGCAAAAACAAGAAGCAAGCGTGAGTCAAAGAGTCCAGAAGAAAAGAACTGAGTCTGGTTCTGTAAGATGCTCAGCAATACTTTGGGAAAATTCACATCTACAAACAAACAAACTACGATGTAAAATGGAATCAATGCAATAAATGAATAAAACACCTTGTACATGCTGATGTGTTGTGGAAAAGATTTTCCTCTTTTGTGTTAAATATTATTGTCTAGTTCCAGTTTTATGTAAAGGTCTTCATGTGTTGGTGAGTTTTTGACAGTTTTTTGTTAGTTTTGGTTTGTTTTTTAGATGAGCGAAAGGTTTCTGTTTTCCTAAATAAATCAGTACAAGGTGTAGGATCTTCAGATTGCTGAAAACAGGTAACTGAAAACTTAAACAACTCAAGTATTCACTTTTGTAACAGCATGAATGCTTTTGCCTACACTGTGATTTTCTCTGCGTACACATCACAAGCTCACAGATGCCCACAATTCTTCAGCATTGCATTGATTGAAATAATGGCATAATGTGCCTCCTGTCAATCCAGAAAGAAAGACCAGTTTTGTTCCCTTCAATGGTGGTTCCATTGTGAGATTGTGATATTGTGATTGCAATATGCTTAACACCATCTTAGCCCCCCTTTACACTGGGCAGTATGTCTTCTTTCTTCTTGTTACCAAGATCTGAAAATTTCCCATATTAAACCTTAAGAAAGCTGCCATCATTGAGACCCTCATCCATATATCATCCTGGCCCAACCCTTCCCGAGTTAATCAGTGTGCACGCTGAAGCTAAAAGGTGTCCACAGTCTTCCTGTTTTGCCTGGGGGTTAGAAGAAACATGAAAGAGCTCATGATAAAGCAGGGGAAATGACTGAAGAGCAAACAGTAGGTGGGTGTTAGAGGGGCTGAATTTGGGTAGTGGTACTCACTGCATGTTACAGGACACTTTGCTAATGAAGGACATAGTGACTTGGTGTACTACATTACATTCATGGCATTTAACAGATGCTCTTATCCAGAGCAACATACAACATACCCAGAGCAGTTGAGGTTACATGTCTTGCCCAAGGGCACTTCAGCCTTTTCTTCTGGTGCAGGGGATTGAACTAGTGACCTTTTGCTCCCAAAGCTGTTTCACTAACCTTTAGGCTATAAGCCAATGAAGAGCTTCCTGTAAAGTGAAGCACCAGGTTCTCCGTCATGGCTTCCTGCTCTCTGAATGCACCTTGACAACTGTGGAAATGAGTGTCATGATATCATCTCATTATCTCTAGCCGCTTTATCCTGTTCCACAGGGTCGCAGGCAAGCTGGAGCCTATCCCAGCTGACTACGGGCAAAAGGCGGGGTACACCCTGGACAAGTCACTAGGTCATCACAGGGCTGACACATAGACACAGACAACCATTCACACTCACTTTAGAGTCACCAGTTAACCTAACCTGCATGTCTTTGGACTGTGGGGGAAACCGGAGCACCCGGAGGAAACCCACGCAGACACAGGGAGAACATGCAAACTTCGCACAGAAAGGCCCTCACCGGCCACGGGGCTCGAACCCGGACCTTCTTGCTGTGAGGCGACAGTGCTAACCACTACACCACCATGCTGTCATGATATCATATACATGGATCATATGCCATCATGATATCATATATATGGTATATCATATATCATCCTTCTTCACTATTTATAAAGAATCATCTGAGTGCCTTAGAAATAGAAGGCCGAAGATAAAGACAATATTTTAAGGATAGTTTTTTTTAATAGGTTAATATTTAAATATAATTTAGCTATATATTTTTCCTTTCCTTTTTAGATTTTGTAGTATTTTTCAACATTACAAATATTGTAAGTATTGTGCATTATCTTTTTCATCTCTCTTAATTTGTTACATCTGATATGTACTTTTATCCGATGAAGGAAAGACATTTGAATTGAATTTGAATTGAGTGATCACAACAAGTATCAAAGTCTTATTATACATTGATCACATTAGTTAGCCTTTAGTTTTGAAGTGTTATATTGCATCCTAGTTTCGTCTTTTTCTGGTCTAGAAAAACGTGATCTGCTAGTTCTCTTAAGATAACAGATATTGTGGTGTAAAATACTTCCTGGACTTGGGAAAGTGAAGAGGTGGGTGGAACTCTACTGGCATCATTGTTCAGCATTTCTCTTTTTATTTTGAAGGCCTGGTCTGAAACACACTCGTGCAAAACACACTCAACACTGACATATGGTACAGTTCTCTCCTCTCTCACATTACAGGTGTTTAGCAGATGCTCTTATCCAGACCAATGAACAATATACCTAGAGCAGAGCAGCCTGGGGAGCAGTTGGGGGTTAGGTGCCTTTCTCAAGGGCACTTCAGCCATTTTGGTCCAGGGAATCAAACCAGTGACCTTTTGGTCACAAAGCTGCTTCTCTAACCATTAGGCCTTGGCTTCCCTACAGTTCTCAGCTCTCTCCTTGATGCCTTTGGCCACTTACTGCAACACAGAACATGCTTGTTAGCATTAATAGTCACAGGTATAACTCCTTCCTCCTCACCTCCTGCAGATTCTCTCTCCGCTCATAGCCCAGCACCCGATCCGACTTCTGCCTCCGCATGGTGATAATGCTATTGGCCTATCATTTGACTACTGCTATGGATTTAATCCATCCATTCATCCATTTTCTTCTGCTTATCTGAAGTCAGGTCATGGTGGCTGCAGGCTAAACAGGATATTCCAGGTGTCCCTCTCCCCAGCAACACTTTCCAGTTCCTCCTGGTGGATCCCAAGGCGCTCCCAGGCCAGATGAGATATATATAATCTCTCCAGCATGTTCTGGGTCTACTCCAAGGTTTTCTCCCAGTTGGACATGCCCAGAAAACCTCCAAAGGAAGGCACACAGGAGACATCCTAATCAGATGCCCGAACCACCTCAGCTGACTCCTTTCGACATGAAGGAGCAGCAGCTCTACTCCAAGATCCCTCTGGATGTATGAGCTCCTCAACCTATCTCTAAGGCTGAGCCCAGCCACCCTACAGTGAAAGCTCATTTCAGCCGCTTGTATCCGTGATCTTATCCTTTCAGTCACTACTAAAAGCTCATGACCATAGGTGAGGGGTGGAACGTAGATTGACTGGTGAATTGAGAGCTTTGCCTTCCGGATCAGCTCCCTCTCCACCACGACGGACTGGTACAATGCCCACATTACTGCTGACATCACCCCAATCCACCTGTCCATCTCCAGCTCCATCCCAAATACTTGGGATTTAATCTAATTGACAAAATTGGTTTTCTGAACTTGTGTCATGAGTCAATGCATGCTACCCCCCCCCCCTCACCTTTCATACAATCCTGCCATAAGCTTGGTCTCCAAGCATGGGAATGACTTCAGGTTGTGTGTGTGGGGGGGGATAATTTCCATACTGTGTACATTTTTTACACTGATAATTGAGCTGAAGTTTAGATATAATGAGACATTTATAAAAAATCTAAAGTCATGGCCTAGGTCATTATTATATACTAAAGTGCCTTGATATTTGTTGTTGTTGCTAAAAATAAAAGGAATAAACTTAATTTGAATAATACCTTTTGGGCTGGTTGTTTATTTCCCCATCATACTCCACCAGGAATTAATTTTATGGACTGCTATTGGGCAAGACAGACTATAAAATCTCAACCTTCTTGTCTTTAGTTGACTGCATCTACATGGTACAGAGGAAGGTATGTTGCTTTATGAGGAACACAAATGTTTCAAACTTAATGGATTGTAAACCCTGTAATGTGATCTGCTCTGTAAACTTTTATGCACACCATACCAGTCATGCTCACTGGATACATATATATCACTGATGATTTAGTCTGAGTTTAATTTTAAACAGTATTCTTGACATTATACTATGTAAACAATGTCGTAATTCTATAGTCTAAGCTTTATTTTCTCAGATCTGGAAGACATTGCGAATCCTGTAGATGGACACAATCATCAGTTTGGATTTATCGGAGGAGCCTTCACTTTGTTTCAGTTCACTTAATACCTCATGTTTGAAGATTGATTATCCTTTACAAGTTCGGGTTTTGCTCTACATCCTCTTTAGCACTTCTTCTCTTATCACTGTGTTTGGAAACCTGCTTGTGATTATAACTGTTGTACATTTCAGACAATTACACACATCAACTAATTACCTCATTCTCTCTCTGGCTGTTGCTGATCTGCTTGTAGGAGGAATAGTGATGCCTCACAGCATGATACGCTCTGTGGAAACCTGCTGGTATTTAGGAAACACCTTTTGTAAAATACACAGCAGTTTGGATGTCACTGTGTGCACGGCATCCATTTTTAACCTGTGTATTATTTCTTTAGACCGATATTATGCTGTGTGTCATCCGCTTCTGTATCACAGTAAAATTACTCCTAATACCATTAGATTAATGATCATAGTGTGTTGGGGCTTTTCTGCAGCACTCGGGTTTGGGATGATATTTCTGGAGCTCAATATTCTTGGAAATGAAGAGTTTTATTACAATAACTTTGTGTGTGAAGGTGCCTGCATGGTGTTCCAAGCCAAAGTGGGAGCTGTGTTATTTTCTACGCTTTGTTTTTACATCCCTGCAGTAATCATGCTCTGTGTGTATATGAAAATCCTCCACACTGCACAAAGACAAGCTCGTGCAATTCAATCCACAAATGCACAGATGAAGACAGCCGAGGAAAAAGCCAGTGTGAGCAAGTCAGAAAAGAAGGCCACGAAAACATTAGCCATAATCATGGGAGTTTTCCTGACTTCATGGGTGCCATTTTTTATCTGTAACTGCTTAGATCCATTTACAGGATATTCAGTTCCTCCGATTGTGTTTGATGTTTTCCTTTGGCTTGGATACTTTAATTCGACGTGTAATCCGATAGTCTATGCCTTTTTCTATAGCTGGTTCAGACACGCTTTCAGAGTCATTCTGTCTGGGGGAATATTTCAGGCTAATTCCTCACACACTCGATTGTTTTGATTGTTATATTTGAATCCTATCAACATGTTTTTGGTGAAATAAATGTAATATAAAAATGAGTGTGACATTCATAGCTATGCCCTTCCACAATTTCTTGTGCGCACATATGCCAAGGGTTCCATTTCCATCAATGTTGCTGATACTGATCATCACTCAGTTATATAGAACAAGACAGCATGTCAATAAAAGAAAATAACATGAAATGTGGAAAATGAGCCAAATTCAGTATGCTCAGGGATAACACTTTAGCTTACTATCTGCTCCCGAGAGTGATCCCCCACCATCATTTGCATTCATCAATAAGGTGAAAACCAGACCCATTATTAGCTCAAATATTCTCCAATGGATAGAAAAGTGCATGCTATAGTGTTTGAGTTCTGTGCAGTTAGCGATCACGTTGTGCAAAAGTCCAGCTGAACCGCATCCAAGTCCAACTGAACTTCAGCCAACTGCGGTCACACTATGCATTGATCACAGTCGTCAAACAAACAGGACTTTGGGGGCCAAACGTGCTCAGGTGTGGTACGGATTGTTTAGTCTGAGTACATCCTTACAGTGCTTTGAAAAATCAACATTGAAAAATCTATCTTCACTCTAGTACAAATAGACCAAGCACCAAGATTTACATTCATGGCACTTGGCAGTGTTGCAGTTGAGTCACTGAACCTTGAATCCGAGACCAGTCTTGAGTCCACAGTGTTCAAGTCCAAGTCAAGTTCAAGTCATTAAAGAAAATTTTGAGTTGAATCCGACACAAATGACACAGCTGTCACACACACTCTCTCTCTCTCTCTCTCTCTCTAAAACACATTGATAGCTTTGAGTAGTGTGAAGATGTATGTCCCATACCATAGCCTACAATAAATTCACAAAGAAAAAAGTCTTCTATCAGGAATATTAAGGAAAAAGCTGGTGGCACATAAGATATAAATATCCTATGCCAAATTATGGTATGTTACAAAAAATAAAGAAAAAAATCAGTCTTCTTCTCTAATTTACGAGTCCAAATGCACCTAATGCATGAGTCCAAGTCATCAGTGCTTATGTCCGAGTCAAGTCATGAGTCCTTAAAATTAGAGCACAAGTTGGACTTGAGTCCTGGACTTGAGTAATACAAGCCTGGCATTTGTCAATATTTGTCAATGTTGTTCTGGATAAGGGCATATGACAAATTGTCATATGCCCTTATCCAGAACAACATACACTCAACGGCCACTTTATTAGGAACACCCCTACATCCACCTGCTGTTTGATGCAGTTCTCTAATCAGCCAATCCCTCGACAGGATAAAATTGCAATGCATCAAATCATTCTGTGGGTGGTAGAAATGGGCAACTGGACTTGCTTGAAAATTCTTGAAAACGTTTCACCTCTCGTCCAAAAGGCTTCCTCAGTTCTGTCTGACTAATAGGGAGTATCAGATATTTATCCTCTCCTGGATCAGAATCAGAATCAGAATTCTGATGACCAGCTCATCTAAGGTGTCATAGAGGCATCATGTTGGTGTGGGTCACTGGAGGCTGGGTGTGAATGGCGAGTCATTAGGGTGATCAAAGGATTGCCCGTTAGGGTGATCAGTGGCAATCTGACTCTCTCTGTCCTCCTGTGAGTCACCGAAAACAGCTGGGTCCTGGCGTACACCCAGCCGTCTGGGAAGAGTGTCCAAGACCGCCTTGTAGATGTTTGACAAATGATGTCTTAGACCCCCACCTCTGTTCAGTGATGGCCATTCCAGGTTGACAAAAATAGCTTCTTTAACTCCTCGCTCATACCAACGATCCTCTCTGAATTTTCAAGAATTTTCAAGAATTTTCAAGCAAGTCCAGTTGCCCATTTCTACCACCCACAGTTTACTATGACCTGGATGATTGAGAATCTTCACAGACATGTTTCCACGCATTTTGGGATGAGAACCCTTTGACTGGTGCGGGAGTATGAGAAGTGTTCCAGAAAACTGGCAGACTACAGAAACCACCTGCGTTTTAACCTGAGATGCCGACAATCCAACATTATCCCCACCAGCCTATGCCTATTTTCAACGGTTAAAGGACACAGAGCTGAGACAATCCTGCAGAAAGCCCAGAAGCGGCTTCTCAATGAGAGAGTACAAGTACATTTCACCATCGATGCTCTCCAGAACAAGACTAAACTGAGGTTTGAGGAGTTGACAGCCCTTCTTCCCAGTGAAGTTTTGGAATGAGTCTCTGATCTCACTGAGAAGGCACAGCTTTCACAACACACCAAAGGTAAGGAACGACAGATGTGCAAATTTCAAAAATTGCTGTCTAAAACCACCTCCTCCGGCAAGACAGAAGGGCTGACTTGGAGGAAGAAATCTGACCAGGCTACACAACCAGACATAGAAGAGAAATGGGTGAAGAATTTATCCGACAGGGTACTCACCCAATCAGAGAGAGAGGTCTTATCCAAGGGTCTTAACTTTGCAGTTTCACCTGAGTGGATACCGGTAGTAGAACTCATCACAGCCACAGAGACAGCCATCAGGAACAACAACCTGACCAACACGGAGTCAGAACAACTTAGACTGAAGATATCAGCTGCTTTATCCAGTGCAAAAGCACCCCCCTCCAACCTCACCAGCCAAGAAAGGAGGGCTCTTACAGTGCTTCAAAGGGACCAGAACATCACCATCCTTCCTGCTGGCAAAGGGACAAAGGGAGATGCACAGTGGTGCTAAACACAGCGGACTACCACTCCAGGATGACCAGTCTCCTCAGTGATACAACCACTTATGAAACATTGAGGAGGGACCCCACAAGTGTTTACAAAAGGAAAGTTGTTAGCTGTTTGCAACAACTAGAAAAGGACCAAGCCATCAACTGATCTCTTTACTACAGATTGTACCCTGGGGAAGCCATGCCTCTCATATACGGACTCCCCAAGATTCACAAAGAAGGAGCTCCTCTCAGACCTATTATCAGCAGTATAAACTCAGTCACATATGTGACCCCTCACCGAATCCAGGGACACATGTCGGCCGAAACGAATCCGAGATAATCGCAAAAGAAGCATTTTTTTTTCGAAATTTGTGATTTTTGTTTTTTTCCATCATGTGCAAGTTGAGATCTTGAAGAATGCAATCAGTATTTCAGATAATAAATTGCTTTGTTGGAAAAGCATACATTTTTTGTTGCAAATTGTCTCATTTTTGTCAGGACTGTAGCCTGCTGGGGGGTGTGGGTAAATTACCATATGGGCCATTCACATGATGATTTAAGTCTTTTTTTTTTTCCGCGAATCAGCTGTATGATACGAGCTGAGCGCATGGCTACTTAACTGCATACAGGCGTGTGATTTCACTATGGAATGAGTTACTAAACAGAGCGCAGAGGAGCTGAAACACCGCGAAGCAAACAGACGCACGGTATTTACATCGGAGATAACCATTTCTAGCAAAAAAAACCGCAACCTTGTTTTCCAGATTGAATGGAATACTTGAATGATCGGATGATACACGGACCGTTCTAGGATTACATTCCATCGGAGGTATTGGTGTGTGCAAGGCGCCGTTTCTCTTTCTGATGGGGTAAGTTTATTAATCTAAGGCTGTGTGGTTTGTTTTGCATGTAAGGGAGAGTGTTGTGGTTTGGTTAAGCCTAGGTCACAACCGGACGTACGATTTTTTTGGCCATGTAATTTTTGGCATTTCCCAAATCGCTGCGTTTTTTTTTTTGTTCATGGAGAAAGATTCGCGTTGGCCGTAAGTTTGTCTTGCAACCTGAAAAAAATGTAAGCGCCTGTAGAGTTTGTTTGACATGACAAAGAACCTCTGCGGCTCGAAAATCAGCACATCACACGCGCGCTCTCATGCGTTTCATGCGCGTTCTCCGTGTGTTTCTTGCGTTTTTTGCATGTAGACCGGCCGTAGGAGCACATACGGCTGGTTGTGACCGAGGCTTTACATGAAACTAGTGTTGTGTTAGTTGTGTCATCATCGTGCTATCTTTCTTTCTTACGGTGTGAGTAATTTTTCAACCACAAAACGTTAAAGTATACTTTAGGACTTATTTTTGTACTTCATAATTGTGTTGGGCATACTTTGCATGGAAGGAAAATTGACGTGGTGATCTTTGTTTACATGAAAGTAGTATCGTGCTAGCTAGAAGGGGGTAGGGCTTTCCTTAATGTCATGCAGATGAGCACCATTATGTGCCCGCCCTACACCCAGAGTAGCTGAGATGGAAAACTTTGAGGGCGATTTTCTCCCTTTTCTGTTTTAAGAAGTATACACTTTCAAAAGGCCACACATTCTTCAAATATTGTCAGATCTCCACATGGAAGGTATCATTGGAAAGCTTAGAAACTGTACTTTCTGAATCTGTCAATAACTCAAAATGCCCCCGGGCCGACATGTGTCCCTGGATTCTGTGATCTGCCACATATAACATTGCTAAACACCTAGCCACCATCTTGGCTCCTCTAGTTGGTAATACACCATATCATGTCAAAAATTCCCAAGATTTTGCTTCTAAAGTTGCAGACCTCAAACTAGATGCAGATGAAACCATGGTTTCCTACAATGTCACTTCTCTGTTCACCTGCATTCCCACCACAGAAGCAGTCGGATCTGTAAGAAAACGACTCCTTCTGGATAGCTCCTTACTGGATAGAATGAAACTCACCATGGATCAGATTTGCACCCTGCTTGACCTCTGCCTGACTACCACTTATTTCCAGTTTAATGAAAGTTTCTACAGACAGAAGCATGGATGTGCGATGGGATCACCAGTGTCCCCTATTGTGGTCAATTTATACATGGAGGAAGTGGAACATATAGCTTTGACCACTTTTGCAGGAGTTGCTCCCAGCCATTGGTTTAGATACGTGGATGATACCTGGGTTAAAATCAAAATCCATGAGGTGGAAGCTTTCTCGAAACACATCAATGCAGTGGATAGCAACATCAACTTCACTCGGGAGGATGTCAGTGGGAATAATGTAGCCTTCTTGGATTGTGATGTACACATTAGACAAGACAGAAGCCTTAGTATCGAGGTCTACCGGAAACCCACACACACAGACCAGTACCTACTTTTCGACTCTCACCACCCACTGGAACATAATTTGGGGGTCATCTGGACCTTGCAACACAGGGCTCAGAACATTCCTACAACATTAGAGGGAAAAGAGAAGGAGCAGAATCATATCAAGAAAGCACTTCAGAATTGCAGTTATCCCAACTGGGCTTTCCTAAAGAGCATAAAAAGGAACATAACTGACAAGGATGATAACAGGAACAAACGAAAGAACATTGTCATTCCCTACATTTCTGGTCTATCCGAGAAACTCAGGAGGATCTTCTACAAACACAACATTCAAGTACATTTCAGACCCAGTAACACCCTGAAGCAGAAACTGGTCCACCCTAAGGACAGAATACCCAGACACAAACAGGACAACGTAGTGTATGCAATTCAGTGTAGTGATGATTGCACGGATTCGTATATTGGGGAGACGAAACAACCGCTATACAGGCGCTTGGCCCAACACAGGAGAGCCAGCTCCTCAGGCCAGGACTCGGCTGTCTACATTCATCTTAACAACAAAGGACACTCATTTCAGGATTGTAACGTACGCATTTTAGCCAGAGAGGATCGTTAGTATGAGCGAGGAGTTAAAGAAGCCATTTTTGTCAACCTGGAACGGCCATCACTGAACAGAGGTGGGGGTTTAAGACATCATTTCTCAAACATCTACAAGGCGGTCTTGGACACTCTTCCCAGACGGCTGGGTGTATGCCAGGACCCAGCTGTTTTCGGTGACTCACAGGAGGACAGAGGGAGTCAGATTGCCATTGATCACCCTAACGGGCAATCCTTTGATCACCCTAATGATTCGCCTTTCACACCCAGCCTCCAGTGACCCACAACAACATGATGCCTCAATGACACCTTAGATGAGCTGGTCATCAGAATTCTGATTCTGATCCAGGAGAAGATAAATATCTGATACTCCCTATTAGTCAGACAGAACTGAGGAAGCCTTTTGGACGAGAGGTGAAACGTTTTCAAGAATTTTCAAGCAAGTCCAGTTGCCCATTTCTACCACCCACAGTTTACTATGACCTGGATGATTGAGAATCTTCACAGACAAGCCCTATGCACCTCACTCCTCTCATGCTCACTGATATGCTCAGAATGTTTCCAATCAGAAAACCCGTGGACAAACGCATTGTGCTTACTTGAAAATAGCTTGCAAGCAAAACAAAAGATGCAACCAGTTGAAGGGGAGTAAAGTAGCCACTGCCTAGTCACAGATTGGCCATTAGGTAGAGAACATTTGAGTAAGGAATTTGTCATGCCCCCCATTGTCCTATCCCTACTTGAGGTAGGGTACATTTTACTTCGATTTTGAAAAGCAGCTGCTCCTCAACTAACCAGAATCGACTTGGCTTGTTCAGTAATGGAACTTGGCCATAAAGCAGGGTCATTATCTGTTTCACACCAGGAGTTTGAGCCCCCAGCTTCTGGTGTGATACTGGTCTCTGTGTACCCCTTCTGACTTGACAAGACTTTCTCAGGCGATGCCTGGTCTGACAGTGAGTCTCCTGTAATAACAAGAGTGCAGTCTTTGTCGGTTGTGGTATTTGGCCGTAAAGCAGGGTCATTAAGTGTTTCACAACTGGAGTTGGAGTCCCAAGCTTCTGGTGTGAAACTGGGCTCCGTGCACTCCTCCTCACTTGGAAACACTTTCTCAGGCGATGCCTGGTCTGATTGTGGGCCTGAGGCCTGAGCCTGACAGGTCGGGTCTACGCTTGATTGGGTCTGTGAGGGCTCCTGTATGATCAAGCCAGTAGTGATCGCTTCATTGCTACAACTCGGGCCACTGATGACATCATTAATACTTGAATCTTGAGGCTTGTCGAAAAAGTTAGAAATCAGAGGCACATTTTTAAAAAAATCGGCCTGCTTTGCCTCCCTAATTTTTTTGGCTTTTTGTTTTGAAGCCCCACTTTTTTGTTTGCAATCCATATTACTGATGCCAAGTGTAATGTGGGAGTGTTATATCTATTGGATTTTCACTGGGACTTCCTAAATTTCTCACAACTGATTATAATAATAATATAAACACACACACGCACACGCAATACAATAATTAAAGGCAATGAGCCTTTAAAAAGGCTTTGAACCTTTGAAGGTGCAGTGTTGTTTCTAATAATATAATATAATATAATATAATATAATATAATATAATATAATATAATATAATATAATATAATATAATATAATATGGGCGGCACGGTGGTGTAGTGGTTAGCGCTGTTGCCTCACAGCAAGAAGGTCCAGGTTCGAGCCCCATGGCCAGCGAGGGCCTTTCTGTGCGGAGTTTGCATGTTCTCCCCGTGTCCGCGTGGGTTTCCTCCAGGTGCTCCGGTTTCCCCCACAGTCCAAAGATGTGCAGGTTAGGTTAACTGGTGGCTCTAAATTGACCGTAGGTGTGAATGTGAGTGGGAATGGTTGTCTGTGTCTATGTGTCAGCCCTGTGATGACCTGGCGACTTGTCCAGGGTGTACCCCGCCTTTTGCCCGTAGTCAGCTGGGATAGGCTCCAGCTTGTCTGTGACCCTGTAGAAAGATAAAGCGGCTAGAGATAATGAGATGAGATAATATAATATGGGTGGCACAGTGGTGTAGTGGTTAGCACTGTCACCTCACAGCAAGAAGGTCCGGGTTCGAGCCCCATGGCCGGCGAGGGCCTTTCTGTGCGGAGTTTGCATGTTCTCCCCGTGTCCGCGTGGGTTTCCTCCGGGTGCTCCGGTTTCCCCCACAGTCCAAAAACGTGCAGGTTTGGTTAACTGGTGGCTCTAAATTGACCGTAGGTGTGAATGTGAGTGGGAATGGTTGTCTGTGTCTATGTGTCAGCCCTGTGATGACCTGGCGACTTGTCCAGGGTGTACCCCGCCTTTCACCCGTAGTCAGCGGGGATAGGCTCCAGCTTGCCTGCGACCCTGTAGAAGGATAAAGCGGCTAGAGATAATGAGATGAGATGAGATAATATAATATATAAATGGATATAAGCCTTTAAAAAGGCTGTTGGATGCTAAACTGCTGAACAAGTCTTGTTGAACAGGCTGAACACAGAGCAAGGTGTCAAGCTGAACGGTCAGAATGTTGTGAGGAGTACTGAAGCAGGGAGCCAATCTATATAGAGACCCCAAGTCTCCGCCCCTTCTGGTCAGTCCATTGGAAAATCGATATTAGATTTTCACTTAGACTTCCGAAATTTCTCACTGAAAATACACTAGCCCTTACAACGGCTTTGAGGTCATAGCGGCGAATTAAATTGATTAAAACATTTATGTTGTTGATTTGATTGGCCGCCGCAGGCAAAATTCGCTCCTCATTTGCATAATATTAAACTTGGCCAAATATTTTCACTTCGCTTCGCCCTATTCGCTTGCCTTCGCCCCACTTTGCTTCCCTCATAGGAATGAATGGTGAATTTCGCTTCACTTTGCCAAATTTGCGTGTATGTGTCCCCGGCGTGAGGCACACAAGGCATGTTGTTATCTGCCTATGACATGACATGAAGTAAGGAACAAAAACGAACCCCAACACCAAAACCCTTGATAAATCAGAGGCCCTTTGTAAGGACATTTGTAATCAGAGGGCTCTCTTCAGGGGCATTGAAGTAGGGGGGAAAGTGGGACTCAGTCACCAGGGCCCTACATATCGGGGGGCCCCATAGGGAGTCAGGTTTTTTGTGGGGGGGGGGTCCATTTGAGCTACGTGCATAGGGCCCAGAATTTGGTGCTACTCTTAACAGTACGCTTTCCTGTTAGGGCTCTCTCTAGGGCCCCAGATAGCCAGAAGTCACGACCCTTAGCAGGGGCTTTCATAATCATATGATCCTCAGAAAGCATTCCCCCTACTTCCTTGAACCCCTAGTTGGCAGACATTACGGCCTCAAGAGTTTTCATGAGAGGCATGATAGGAGGGCCAGGGGCCCTCTGATTGCCATCCCCCACCACCCACCACCCCACCCCTTCCCTCTGTTTTCTTCAGATATGCCCTATAACAGTGGAAGTAGTCATAAGATCCTAGAGAATAGAGGCCCTCTGATGTCACAATTGGCATTGGCATCGGCATGGGCCCCCCCGGGCCCCTGGACCCCTTGGGCCTCTGGGCGCCGGCCCCACTGGCCCGGTCCATAATCCGGCCCTGATGCTGTGATGTAACTTAGCTCTTTCTGTGGATTTCTTTTCCTCTTATTTAGGACTGTGAGCACGTTTCTTCCAATGGGGAAGCTCTTTGAAATTTTGAACTTTGATTTTTGAACTGAGAGCTCTTTTCCCATTGTTGGGCTGCATTTCTGGACTCTATCCTGCTTTTTCCTTTTTTGCACTTCTTTGACAGTTGATCTCTAATGTCCACCCCCCCTCCATTACCCTTTCCTGTATTTCTCCCATTGGCTGCTTCTCCCCTCCACTCCTCCACTTTTCAGATTAAGACCAACCTCATTCTTTCCTGGTGCACATGAGTCTGCTTTTGGGCCTAGTCTACTCCTATTGCCTTTTGGCTGTGATGGAGCAACAAAAGATTATTGCAGAGGTGTGTACACTCTTTAGTACCTGAGATGCTGCCTTCAGAGCAGGTGACAGGGTGGCCCTAAGAGTAGTGAGGGCCAAACTGTCTCAGCCCATCAGAGCAGCAAAGCATGCACACACCCAGAGAATTTACAACTACTTAAAGGACAGCAGCGACACAGCACGTGTGGCAGGGCATCCAGGCCATCACAAACTACAGGACAACACCACCTGCCTATGACAATGATGCATTGAACAGCTTCTACGCATGGTTTGATGTGCAGAACAGCATGGCAGTGAGGAAGCCCATCCCTCCTCCTAAAGACTAGCTGCTGTGTCTTACCACAGCTGATGTGAAGAGAAAACTATGCAGAGTCACCCCATGGAAGGCTGGTGGACCAGACAACATCCCATTAAAGTGCTCGGAGGATGCGCAGACCAGCTGGCAGATGTTCTCACTGACATCTTCAACATCTCCCTGAGCAATGCATTCATTCCAAAGTGCTTCAAGACCACTACCATCGTCTCCACGCCAAAGAAGTCTTCAGTGTCCTGCCTCAATAACTACCATCCCGTTGCACTCACACCCATCATTATGAAGTGTTTCGAGAGGCTTATCATGATGCACATAAAGACCCTGCTGCCTCCCTCACTAGACCCCCTGCAGTTTGTGTATTGCCATAACCACCCTCAACAGATGACCCCATAGCTACCACCCTTCATCTGGCCTTTAGCCACCTGGACAAGAAGGACACATACGTTCAAATGCTATTCATAGACTTCAGTTCAACATTCAACACAATTATCCTTCAGCAGCTAATTGGAAAGCTGAGCATATTGGGCCTGAACACATCCCTCTGCAACTGGATCCTGGACTTCCTGACTGAGAGACCTCAGTCAGTCCAGATTGGGAGCAGAATTCCCATCACTACCATACTGCCCCCCCCCCACCCCACCCCAGGGCTGGGTGCTCAGTCCACTGCTCTTTGCTCAGCTGACTGAACAATGAGTCAGCATAAAGAGAGGAGGTGCAATGGTTACTAGACTGGTGTAGAGTCAACAATCTTTCTCAGAACATGGACAAGACAAAAGAGATGGTTGTTGACTTCAGAAAAACATGGCGTGACCACTCTCTGCTGTACATTGATGGCTCAGTCATGGAGAACGTCAAGTGCACCAAATTCCTTGGTGTTAAACTGGTAGCAAACCTCACTTGGTCCCTCAACACCAGCTCCATAGCAAAGGAAGCCCAGTAGCATCTCTACTTCCTACACAGGCTGAGGAAAACCCATCTCCCATCCCCCATCCTCAATATATTCTACAGAGGGACTACTGAGAACACCAGAATTGTGGCTGACCCCCCCACACACCATTCACACAATCTTTTTACCCTCCTGCCATCTGGAAAAAGGAACTGAAGAATTCAGGCCTTCACAGCCAGACTCTGTAAGTTTCTTTCCACAAGCCATCAGATTCCTCAACTCTGAAGGACTGGACTGATGCACAGGGACTGTTGAACACACCACTCCCACTGCAGACTTTGCATATTGAACAATAATACACTATCACTTTTCACACACACTTAACTTTCCGCAGATTATCGGTGATGGGTACTGGTTGGGGGCGGCATGGTGGTGTAGTGGTGAGTGCTTTCACCTCACAGCAAGAAGGTCCAGGTTCGAGCCCCGTGGCTGGCGAGGGCCTTTCTGTGCAGAGTTTGCATGTTCTCCCTATGTCCACGTGGGTTTCCTCTGGGTGCTCCGGTTTCCCCCACAGTCCAAAGACATGCAGGTTAGGTTAACTGGTGACTCTAAATTGACCATAGGTGTGAATGTGAGTGTGAATGGTTATCTGTGTCTATGTGTCAGCCCTGTGATGACCTGGCAACTTGTCCAGGGTGTACCCCGCCTTTCGCCCGTAGTCAGCTGGGATAGGCTCCAGCTTGCCTGCGACCCTGTAGAAGGATAAAGCGGCTAGAGATAATGAGATGAGATGAGATGAGATGAGATGAGATGAGATGAGATAATAAAATGAGATGAGATGGGTACTGGTTGGCACTGGACTGTCTGTTTGTGCTAGTTGTCTTTTTTGCATTTGCAGTCATGTGATATTTTATGAAGCACCATGGTCCTGGAGAAATGTTGTTTCATTTTAACGGTGTACTGTACCAACTGTATATGGTTGAAATGACAATAAAAAAGTCTTGACCTTGAAAATATGCTACCAAACAATAAATATGTACCTCCTGAGGCAACAAGCAAGTCCAGCTCATCATATCGGCCTGATTTCCTGCCTTTTTGTTTTTAATCCATGGAGAGTAAATAATGAGGACATTATGAGCCATGACAGATAATTAGACTGGGAATACTGGCCTGGTCTGGGTTTTCCCTGGCCACTGGGACTAAAACATGTGTTAGTAAAAAGAGTGGTGTGTGAGTGTTTTTATAACGGTTATAAGCAGGACATAGCGACGGGTCAGTCCATGTGAGGGAGGATTGATGGTGAGTTACAGATACAGATATGATGACTGTGTTCTGAATGTTGTTATAGATGAAAATTGTATCTTTATTGTGTTCAATATCTTGTTCATTATTTATTTGCAGGAAGCAAAACACCTCAGCAGATGGATTTTGACATGAACTCAAGCCAAATTCTGACGTTGGACATCATTCCACTTTGCTATGAATTTTCAAACAGCTCCTGCCCAAAAGTTGTTTACCCGCTCCTCCTCAGAGTGCCGCTCTATGTCTTTTTCGGCTTGGTGGTGGTTCTGACGGTATTCGGAAACTTTTTTGTCATCCTGAGCATTGTTCATTTTAAACAGCTCCACAAGCCGACGAATTATCTCATCCTGTCTTTGGCTGTAACGGATTTGTTGTTAGGAGGATTTTTAATGCCTCCAAGTGTGATTCGATCTGTCGAGTCTTGCTGGTATTTGGGGAATCTCTTCTGTAAAATTCATAACAGTGTTGATATCACATTGTGCACTGCATCCATTATAAACCTGTGTTTCATATCTGTTGATCGATATTATGCTGTGTGTCATCCATTGTTGTATCAGACCATAATTACACCTTTTGTCACATTGGTTATGATTTCCATTTGCTGGAGCGTTTCATTCGCAGTTGGATTTGGAATAATATTTCTTGGTCTCAACATCCTGGGCATGGAAGACTTTTATCACGAAAACGTTGTCTGTGAAGGTGCTTGTATTTTGTTCCTAAGTGCTGCCTCCAGCACCGTTTCATCTTTGCTCTCTTTTTATTTCCCAGGTATCATCATGCTTAGCATTTATACAAAAATATTCCGTGTTGCACAAAAACAAGCCAAATCCATTCAGGACTCAACAAAGAAAGTGCAATCGATGATAAGCAAAGAGGAGAAAAAGGCCACAAAAACTCTGGCGGTGATTATGGGCGTGTTTCTCTCATTTTGGACCCCATTTTTTATCTGCAATGTTATTAATTCTTTTACTGGTTATATGGTTCCTACTGTATTGTTCAGGATGCTGATTTGGACTGGATATTTAAATTCGACCTGTAACCCGATCGTGTACGCTTTTTTCTACAGGTGCTTTAGGAAAGCACTGTGGACTGTTTTATCTGGGAAAATATTTCAGTCAGGTTCTTCAAGAATTAATCTTTATTCACATTGAGTCAAATATTTTAATGGTGATGTCCTGATGGTTAATACGCGTTTATATCATTATACTTGTTAACATACAAAACACAAAAGTTTGTTCTGGCATAATTTATTCAACTTGTTAAAATCAGAATTAACATAATTATTCACATAATATTTTCAAATTTGTCAAAAAACAAGGAACACAATTTTCTCTTGTACAATGTAACCCATGATTTTTGTGGTTTTTTTACACTGTATTTTTATTCATGTGCAAATTTCTTCCAAGTCAATGACCTACATGCATTAGATTTATCTTGACAAAGAAAAAAATAGTCATCGTGAGAAGCAAAATCATAACTACTGTAACTGCATCGTCACAATGTGTGTAATCTCCAAACTTTCATTAATATTCTCCAGATTATTATTTTTTTAGCTCCAGAAAATTAAGTGCAAAAGTCTAAATTCTTTAAATTTTAGAATTCTTTAAATTTTTAATTCTTAAGAGTTTATATATTGTAAATTAGATTTTTATCAATGAATTTCAATAAAGTTGTCAGTGCAAAAGTCTAAATCTAAATTGAGTTGTTATTTTATAAGCATTTGTACATGGGAAAGAATGATACTAAAACCTTAAAAATATAAATTTATACTATTTGAGGACAATAATAACCTTGGTTTTGTATACGTTTTTATCATGTTGAAGTAAAAGGTGCATCACTTTATAAAAACAAAGCTGATATACCGTACAACACATGATCATCTAAATAATTCAATATAATATATAATATACAGTACTGTGCAGTATTTACAGTATGTGCCCTGTGTTTTTAGTATTCACTTTGTTTAGATCTTTAGTTTATTACATCTTCTCCTTCATCATCCGAGTCAGCACAAAAACATTTTAGATTCCAAACATTAGTTTTTAATCATGAATTAAATATTACAGAAAAAAAGTTTGCATGTCAGTAAAGAAAGCATCATGTTCCATAAGAGACACTTTTCAGACAGTGAAATGAAGGCTGCTGGGTTTTGTGCAAAAACAAGAAGCAAGCGTGAGTCAAAGAGTCCAGAAGAAAAGAACTGAGTCTGGTTCTGTAAGATGCTCAGCAAAACTTACAGCTCACTTCCTTATAAAACTGAACACATTGTACCTGAGAATACCATGTATTGTCTTTTAAAGCAAAGTGTCATCACTGATACAAACACTGATTTTTACATTTATTACAGTTTACTGCTCTTTATGGTCTTACTTTCATACAAAAACACTGAATTTCATTATTGTTTAAAGCATACAGTATTTGCTCTACAGCATTTCTTTGAATGGGCCTAAGACTGTTGTACAATACTGTATTTAATCTTTTTCTAAATCAGTGTAATTTCTGAACTACACAAACAGATCTATTTTTATTCTCCAAGATGCCATCAACTGCAGCACAGCAGTCCCCAAACTCCCATTATCAAGTCAAGTCAACTTTATTGTCAAATGTGCTATACATGCTCGACATACAGCACAGATGAAATTACAGTCCTCTCTGACCCACGGTGCAAACAGGCAATGCAATAAATAAAAAATAGAATAATTGAAATAAACAATACAAACAGTATAAACACTCTAGATAAGAACTAGACATAGACTAAAGACTCATATAACACACACACACACACATATTGAAGCAAATAAACATTCAAGGGCACTTGAGGTATAGCAGGTAAACATGAGATAAGCAGAATAAACAAACTAATAGCTATTAAGATGAGGTAGTGCGGAATAGTGCAATTATGTATGCTGAAGAAGTTTTATCAGTGCACTATATCCTCCAGGTTCTCTACTCAACCACATATCCTCAGTGCCATGCCTCATGGGTGAAATATACAGCGTGTTCAGAAAGTTGATGAATTCAGAGTGATTCCACCTTCCCTGACTTCCACTACTTTGGGAAAATTCACATCTACAAACAAACAAACTACAATGTAAAATGGAAAGAACGCAATCAGTGAATAAAACACATTTTACATCCATTGTGCTGATATGTTGTGGAAAAGATTTTCCCCTTTAGTGTTAAATATTATTGTGGAGTTACAGTGGAACAGATCTGCTGTGGCGACCCCTAACCCCTGCTCTCAGCCAATCAGAATGCTGTAATGAATCCAAAACCAACATGAATCATCAAGCTGAAAGATTACATCTGTCCCTATGTCTGGACTTCAATATTACGACAGCGATCAATGTGTGTGTGTGTGTGTGTGTGTCCTATAAATGTAATAATCCAAGTGATGGCGTCTGTGTATGAATAAACCAGTTTGATGAAAAAGTTTCAGTCAGAGTGCACACACACCGTCTGTCTCATTAGATCTCATTCAGTGTTATTTATTTAATAAGAAAAATGAGTATTATCATTTCATCAAAAACAAACAAACAAACAAACAAACAAACAAACAAACAAACAAACCCAAAACCAAAAATGTGTCTTGGGCAACCTTTCTGTTTCACATTTCCAAAAATCAGCTGTTTTGTATGTATTTTATTTCCACTTTAACCTTACATCTGCTGTTCTTCTCAGCTCAGAATGGCAGATTTTCCACATGTTGCATTTTCAAGTTCATTACAAAAAAAAAAGATCAGTTAACTTTTCAAATTACAAACAAACAGAACATTTTATAATCCAAATTTTTATTCACTCATCACCTGTAAGACGTTTTCTAACAGGGAGATTAATACAGAGAGACACGAGGATGTCTGACACAGCCGTAACAAGTCCCTCTGCTCAGAGGTGTGAAAAAATATCACACTTCTAATGACACACATCACTGCATATTTGTGTTTCTGTGTCAATTTATTATCACATTGAATACGGTTGAATAAATGTCACTGTGGCTGCTTCCGAGCAGACAAAGACATTCAAATACACACGATATACTGTACTGTATGCTGATGGACTGAGTATGAAACATCACTGGATATACACTTCCTGGCCACTTTAAAAGGAACTTGGTGTTGGGTCTAAGGTTCCTGTTCTTGGCTGCAGGAGTGGAACCCAATGTGTTCTTCTGCTGTTGCATGCTGAGATGCTTTTCTGCTCACCACGGTTGTAAAGAGTGATTATATGAGTTACTTTTTCCTTCCTGGCAACAAAGCTCAAACCAATCTGTCCATTTTCCTCTGACCCTCTGTTATCAACAAGGTGTTTGTTTCCACCCACAGAACTTGTTCACACAATATTTTTTTTCTCTTACCATTCTGTGCACGGGCGCAGATAGAGGGTGGGACGGGTGGGATTCGTCCCACCCAGATTTAAATTCACTTTGTTCGGTCCCCCCCACTTATAGGGAGGAAAAAATGTCTATGCTGTCTTTCTTTGCATAAGGCAAACCTCACGGAAAAATCAAAAGACTAATTACCATTCGGTTTATTGAGGTGCACGGCAGTGTATATATAGTTGCAACAACTCACATAAAACAAAACAAAGACTGATATTTGGCTGGTTGAGCTGCGCAGACTGCACATGATGTGAGCTCGAGCTTGGTTGCTATGGTAACCCACAACAAGTTTGACAGGCATATCGGGGTTGGGGTTGGTTTGCTGGCAGCTTTGTCCCCCCCAGTTTTTTGTCCCCCCCAGTTCAAAAAACGTATCTGCGCCCCTGATTCTGTGTAAACTCTCGAGACTGTTGTGTGAAAACCCCAGGAGATCAGCAGTTTCTGAAATACTCAAACCAGTCCATCTGGATCAAACCAACACCCATGCCACAGTGAAAGAAAGTCACACTTTGAGATCACAATTTTTCCCATTCTGATGTTTGAACATTGTGAACATTAACTGAAGCTCTTGATTTGTATCTGCATCTGCATGATTTGATGCATTGTGCTGCTTTCAAGGGATTGACTGATTAGAGAACTGCATCAAACAACAAGTGGGTGTTCCGAATAAAGTGGCCGGTGAGTGCATGTGTATCTGTGTCACACTTCTGAGGCAAGGATTGTTGTTTAAAGTAGATTGCAAAGGGAACAATACTAGTTGTGAATGTTGTAGAACTTGAGATCAGTCTCAAGATCACTTTTTGATGGTCTTGGAATCAACCACATTTTTACTTGGTTTTGTCTCGGTCTGGGACGTAGAAGACTCAGGATTAAATTTCAAGACTGGTCAAGACCACAACTGTGGAGATTTCACTAAATTGCCTGTGCATTGTCTGATTTATTTGTGAACATTGTTACTGTCATTGGAGGTAAACCTTCCTGCTTCAAATGTGTCCGCTAACATGACTCGTTGCTAATTGAAAATTTTCTTCCTTTTAACGGCCATTACCCCTTCCCCCACCCCCCATGTCACGAGCCAGCCAGGTACATCTAGGTCCTGATCCAATCTTTTGCTTCATTCCCTGGTTTTTCCCTGGGCCTTCCCTGTGCTGCAGCCAGGACACCAATCTCTCTTCAGCTCCTCCACGACTCTATATTATATCACTCAATATTCATTTGGTGCAGGATTGTCTTCGCCTCAGGATATGGGTTTTTCACCTTTTTACTCCCTGGTTTTGTATTTGATTATTTTGTTGCTTTGCTGCATGCTGTGGAGTAACTTAGCTCTTTCTGTGGATTTCTTTACCTCTCATTTGGGACTGTGATTGCATTTCTTCTGACTTGGAAGCTCTTTGAACTTTTGAACTATGTTTTTTGAACTAAGAGATATTTTCTTGTTGCAGGGCTGCATTTCTGGATTCTATCATGCCTTTTCCTATTCTGCACTCATTTGAGAGCTGATCTCTGATCTGCGTTTCCACCCTAATTACCCATTCCTGTATTTCTCCTGTCAGCTGCTTCTCCCCTCCACTCCTCCAGTATTTGGGTTAAGACCTGCCTTCTTCTCTCCAAGTGCACATGAGTATGCTTTTGGTTCTGGTCTACTCATATTGCCTTTTGACTGTGACAGAACAATCCTGCCAGAGGAATGGCGCTGGCGGCACGGTGGTGTAGTGGTTAGCGCTGTCGCCTCACAGCAAGAAGGTCCTGGGTTCGAGCCCCGGGGCCGGCGAGGGCCTTTCTGTGCGGAGTTTGCATGTTCTCCCCGTGTCTGCGTGGGTTTCCTCCAGGTGCTCCGGTTTCCCCCACAGTCCAAAGACATGCAGGTTAGGTTAACTGGTGACTCTAAATTGACCGTAGGTGTGAGTGTGAATGGTTGTCTGTGTCTATGTGTCAGCCCTGTGATGACCTGGCGACTTGTCCAGGGTGTACCCCGCCTTTCGCCCATAGTCAGCTGGGATAGGCTCCAGCTTGCCTGCGACCCTGTAGAAGGATAAAGCGGCTAGACATAATGAGATGAGATGAGATGAGAGAGAGAGGAATGGAGCCAGCAGACTTTGAAACAGTTAGTGCTGCTTTGACCAAACAAGGATCTATTCTGGGTTATCACCAGCAGGAGATTGTGGCTGTCCATCAGAGCTTGACTTCCATCACAGACATGTTACAGAAACTCTCCTCTCAAATGGAAAGTGTTCAGAATGCCATCTCCAGTCAATCGGCACCTGTGCCAGTCAGCTCACCCATTGCTCCAACAGTCATTCCACAACCCCTCCAAGAGCCACGTCTGCCTGCCATACAGCCTTACAATGGGGAGCCTTCCACTCATTACTATGCCAGTGCTCCTTATCGATTGAATTCTAGGGCTCTGCTTTTACTTCCGACAGG
Organism: Neoarius graeffei; assembly: GCF_027579695.1. NCBI lineage: Eukaryota > Metazoa > Chordata > Actinopteri > Siluriformes > Ariidae > Neoarius > Neoarius graeffei. Next base: position 2,848,722 of record NC_083570.1, read on the forward strand.
TCTCGAGTCACCTATGTCATCACAGTTCTGACTGGAAGAGCTTGGGAGTGGGAACAGTGGTCTGGGATGCTGGATCCCCTTGCTGTTTGAGTTACAAGGAGTTCTCAGAGGAGATGCAAAAGGTTTTCTACAGGTTGCCCAAGGACAAGAAGGCAACCAGGTGACTAATGGGGCTCAAGCAGGGCAGCCAGCTGGTTTCTGACTATACTATTGAATTTCATACCTTGGCTGCAGCTGTGGACTGGAAAGTCAGTGCCTTGTACGACACATTTTCTCATAGAATAAACAACTCTGTATTAGATGAAATCACTCCTCGTGACCTGCCTGAGAATTTAGATGGCCTCATGGACCTAGCTGGTTGGGTGGATACCTGGTTATGCCAACAGAGCCTGAGAAAGAACCTCAGGTTTGAACTTAAGGATGATCCTTCCTTGGCTGAGGCCACTACTTCCCCTGAACCAGAGCCCGAATGACCCCTGAGGAGAGAAGGTGCCACCGTGAGACCAGGTCCTGCTTCTACTGTGGCAAAACTAGACATTTTGTCTCCTATTGCCCATTAAAAGGACCTGCCCACCAGTAACAGCAGGGATACAGGTGGGTGTACTGACGCAGTCTTCCCCTGCAGAGATGCCAGTCCTTCCCATGAAGATCATCTTTTAGTACAGGTGTTAAATGGTAAAGGTGCTCATTGACTCTGGGGCAGGTGAAAACTTCATCAGAATTTCCTTTCCAGACAAGCTGGGGGTCAACCTATGGACATTAGACTACCTTCTAACCACCAGGGCACTCAGCGGCACCAAACTCAGTCTTGTCTCCCAGATCACAGAGCTGCTCACTTCTAAGATCTCAGGGAGCAATGTGGAGTCTATTTCTTTCATGGCCTGAATAACTCGTATGAGTCTATTGTTCTTGGTCTTCCTTGATTGTGTCTGCATAATCCCCACCTGAATTGGAGCAATGGTACAGTCCTCTCTTGGAGCACCTGGTGCTTGGCCACCTGCCTGTCCTCTGCCAAGATTCCCCTCACCACCCAAGTCTCCAGCCCTGATGAGTCCATCGACCTTTCCAATGTCCCCGTGGAATACCAGGACCTTCAGTATTCAGTAAGGCCCGGGCCACCTCTGTCCCTCTTCATCAACCTGATGATTGTACTATTGACCTGCTTCCTGGTAGCCCTCCCCCTCAGGGATCACATTTATACCCCCCCCCCCAGAGAGAGACCATGGACAAGTATATATCAGAGTCTCTTGTGGTAGGCATCATTCACCCCTCATCATCT